>NC_051446.1:5165539-5185038 GCF_001649575.2 Kryptolebias marmoratus | reverse complement strand
ATTATCTATATATATTAGAAATTCTTACGTTGGCTGTTCAGAGGGCCTTGGTACTGTTAGTTAGAGTTCGTACCTTAGTTTAGTTTAGTCATGTTTAGTTTATCTTAGCATCTCTCATGTTGGCTGTTTAGCGGACCTTGGTAATGTTAGTACCTTAGTTTAGTTATGTTTAGACCTTAGTTAGTAATTGTTATGTCGGCTGTATAGAGGGTCTGTTACCATTTAGAAAGCTTGGTATCATTAGCTTAGCATTCTCATGTTTTAGATTACTTATCCAAACTGTACACTTAGTTTAGTTTATCGGGTTTGGTACCATTTAGAAAGCTTGGTATCATTAGTTCAACTTTCTCATGTTTTAGATTAATTATCCAAACTGTACACTTAGTTTAGTTTATCTTGTTTAGCTTTTGTGTTTCATTGTTTCATGTTCTGTAACTTTGTCTGTAATTTTG
The DNA here is from genome assembly GCF_001649575.2 of Kryptolebias marmoratus. NCBI lineage: Eukaryota > Metazoa > Chordata > Actinopteri > Cyprinodontiformes > Rivulidae > Kryptolebias > Kryptolebias marmoratus. The sequence goes on along the minus strand of NC_051446.1, from coordinate 5,184,586 downwards.
TTCTTGTGGTGTAAAGCACTTTGAGTCGCCTTGTGCTGAAAAGTGCTATATAAATAAATGTACCTACCTACCTACATTGTTTTGCTGTCTCCTATTTTGACACTAGCTTTCACTGAAACAAAGCTTTTAATTAATGAACCCATTTTCAATACAATTGATGAAATGGTTCGATATTGGTTCATTGCTTAATTTGCACATCACTATCTTTTAGGCAGTGGGTATACAATATATAGGTATATAATACAGTATATACAACCTTTTAGAAGCCCTACACTACAGTAGGATGTGACAAAGTAGTTGAGATAATTTACTCACAACTACCCATCCAATACATTTCATAATATTTTTATGTGCTTTAACTTGACATTTGCTATTGTAACTTTGCTTCATTTACTATACTATGTTTGTTCTAGTTATTAGCAATTATCCAAATTAAGCAAGCAAACACATTTTTTACAAAGCAACTATATTTCTATTCCGTTGTTGAAGATGTTTTGCTTCCCATCCAGAGAGCTTTATTAATTCAAAACTAAAGAGTGTGGAGTTCCAAGCTTTCTTTCTTTCTTTCTTTCTGGAAAAAACTACACCTCCTATTAGCATTATGTTACATTTTACATCAAACCATTTGTAGGTTAAAGCAAACACCAAGTCATATGTTGCTTTAGTTTCCTTAATTGAGTTCCAGTTACAATGTTTTTCAAGAGTCTATGCCAATGGAGGAGGTTTGCACTCTCTGAGTGGTTCTAGTTATGTTATTTGTGCTATAATTCTGCCTTCTGTGTGATGTACAATCAATAAATTGAAAAATCCCACATTGTATGATAATTTGATCACTTCAATGCATGGCTAAATTAATTAACACTCACAATGAGCAACTGGCATATAAGAGAAGCGGGAGACTCTGGAACATCCGTACAATGCCACTATCAGAGGGAGTCCCCTGTCCAGTGACAGGTGATTCAGTCCTTGCATAGTGTCACTCCCAGCTGCAGTCAGAGCAGGAGATATTCACCCCAATGCATCCAGACCCTGAATGACTTGTGCATGTTCAAAGCTGATGCTGACTTATGTGTGGCAGAATTTAAATGTAATATTTTCTGTTTAAAATAAATCACTGCACTAAAATAATTTTGAGCATCTCTTTTGATTCACTTTTGCAGGATCAAAGCCTAGATAAAGAATCGATTTCTGAACATATTTAGGCTGTTTTTTATATAATTGAAAATTGTAGCTATATTTGGAAACATGGTTACACAATGACTGCTATAATTCAAAGCACTGTTTTGTGTACTGCAATGTATTACATATATTACATTCAGTTTTCTTATGAATTACCTGCTTTGCACTTAATGAATATACCTAAAACTATCACGGGTCGTGACTCCTAATAAAACTGTAAAGCAGTTTTTATGGCAAGTGTTTTAATTATCAGAGACATTCAGTAGTGGTCTAAGTGAGATGGTTGATGTTATTTCCGAGTATATAAACAAAGTACCAGTGAAAGCATTTATGAGGTAGGACCCTGATGCATTATAATTCAACAGCAGCCTTGTAGAAGACAGTTCAGTCTGATTTTGTGGGCTGTTCAGTGCAGGCACTGTTTGTTTTCCAACCATTTTATTAGATTATTTAAAAGTAAAAATGTGTTACAGGCTATGTTATGGGGGTGGCACAGCGGCATAGTGGTTAGAGCCTCCCAGCAAGAAGGTTGCTGGATTGCTTCCTGGCCTGGAGCCTTTCTGGGTGGAGTTTGCATGTTCTCCCTGTGCACACGTGGGTTTACTCCGGGTACTCCGGTTTCCTCCCACAGACCAAAAACATGCATGTTAGGTTAATTGGTGACTCTTAAATTGTGCCTAGGTGTGAGTGAGAGTGTGAATGGTTGTTTGTCTCGTTTGTCTCTATGTGGCCCTGTGATGGACTTGCGACCTTTCCAAGGTGTCCCCCGCCTCTCGCACAGTGACTGCTGGGGAAAGGCACCGGTTCCCCACGACCCGGAATGGAGAAGCATGTAAAGAAAATGGATGGATTGAGGCTATGTTATGCACTCTCTATATTAATGTGCTATTGAAGGAAATAATTCTGAGCCACTTTAAAATACAAATTGGGTGTGTAGCCTATGAAATTTTCCTCAAAATACAATAATTATAAGTAGCTGGTATGTTACTTCAACGTTTCCCACCTGACAACACGGTGCAGTAGTTAGTAACTGGGATGTCACTGTAAGTAGCCTTAAAAGACATTAGTTTTTTTTATGGATTGACAATAAATGACAAAACCTGTGAATAGATTTCAACCTGCCTTCTTAATTTTGAGGTAATCTCCCAAAGTAAACCTTAGAAATGAAGACAAACAGAACTGGATACATTTTTTAAATTATTGTTATTTTTTATCAATGTAGTTTTTAGAGCTGGACATTTGGGGCTGTAGCCTCGAATGAGAATAAGAAGAGCGCTCTGCAGTTGTCAAAATACAGCTCTAGAGTTCCAAAATTATGGAAACTAAATTGAAGATTTAAGATGCTAGCAACAACTCTGCAACAATTTTAAGAGAAAAATTATTGCACTTTTTTTAAACTTAAGAGACAAGACTGCAAGGAAAATGAGAACACTAAGAAACATTTTGGAGATGTGTATATATAAAAACACTGCTAACCAACTAGTCTAAAAGTCGCAGTGCAGCTCTTCTAGTTTTTTTCTCCCTGATCTGCAAAGTTTATAATAGCACAGAAACTTGGCATATTTAAATTTTAAAAAGTATAGCTTTCAATTTAATTTAATTCAATTTTATTTATATAATTCCAACTATATCATATATAATAGTTGATCAACTACATAAGTTGTCTCAGGGCACTACACAGCAAAAGTAACAAGTCTATTCAAGTCAGATTCAAACAATTAATCAATCCATTGTTATTATAACACAATACAGTCTCATTTAGTACATTATGAAGTGTCAGTTAGTAAAAGTTAACTATCTAAGGGAGCCAGCAGATTTCATCAAATGCAATCCCTCATTCTGAGTAGCACAATGGCAACAGTGGAAAGGAAGGACTCTTTTAACAGGAAGAAACCTCCAGGAGGTTCAGGATGAGTGGTTATCTGCCTCGACCAGTTGGGGTTTGAGAGAACAGGAAAAAGACAGAAACACAGAATGTTTGGTCCATGTGTAGTTTTGATGAGAAGAAAAAAAAAGAAAAAGATAGGGTAATGGCAGCAATAACTTCAAATACAAAACTGGAGACTAAAGATTGGAAATGTGATCAGTGTGTCTTCCTGCAGTCGTTTTCCAGCATAATGGACATCATGGACACACCACACTAGAGATTGAGTTCTGAGGTTTTAGGGAGGACAGTAAGTATTTTGTCCCTCACACCAAACCTCCAAAAGAACCTCATCATTAAACCTCACCCAGTCGTCAGAGCTGGACACTGGGACCTCGCTCTTTAGAACAGAGGTTGTCAGGGACATGTAGTAGTGCATTTATTGCGTAGCAATAGCAGCTTCTTAGGACACATATTAGTGGGGTGGATATTTGTTCCCTGAATTGCTAATTACACTCATTTTACAATTTGTGTTGCATTTCCTGTAGAAAAAGTTAGAATATGTTGATTGATATTTATTTTGTTGCTTTTTTTGCACACAAAGTAGTTGTTCTTTTTCTCCCAAGGTTTTGTATTGTGAAAAGTTTGGCCTACAAATTTAATCAGAAAAACAGATGTTCCCGCACTCACATTCACCCCCACTACCACCTGAAATATGGTTATCTGTATTGGAGCTCTAATTTGATTTGAAGTAATAATACAATAATACTTCAATTTAACAAAGTCACATATGGGAAAAAAAAATAAAAAATGGTCTGGTCTGTTTGCTTCAAGTAGCTGATTGATAATTTATCTTCTAGATTTAGTCACAAATGGACTTTGAAAGAGAAAATCTCCACTACTGGACACGGCTGCACACTAGTGCCGCATTAACATCACATTTTGTCTACTGTTAGTAGTGACTATATTGATGAGCTAAAATAAGCTAAATGTGTTCATAGGGCAGAATAATTTCTGCCCCAATGAGACTGTTAGAGCTGCCTGCCGTTTTGATCACTGCTGACAGACAATATGATAGCAATAAAACTCACGCTAACACTAACTATAGGATTTTTTAAAAAGTAATGTCTTAAGTCTAACAATAAAAGTAGACAGGGTGTCAGCTTCAGGGAACCACAATACAACCTGTAGTCTGAGAACAAAAAGTCAAGAATATTTGGAACAAGATGAGCTTGAATATTGAGATTTTTATTTGTTAGAAATAAAAAATTATTAGTCTTGCACAAACACGGTTGCACTAATAAAATAAAGAGACACTATTGGCACTTTGTTTATCTTGAAATAAATCCCACATCAGATTGCAGACCAAAATACTTTTAGAAGTGGATCCACAGAGAATAGTTTCTCTTCTGCTCTTTCTGTGGATTTTCAGTCTCCATGTTAGGTCTGTAACACACTTGTTCATGGTATCAAGTATTTTGGAACCCAGCAGCTCACAGATGCTCCCCCAAAGAGCCGGATAAAATCCTCTATAACAGAAGACATAAGCACCCACTTCAGCCTTCCTGCACTTGGAGAGGAGAATGCAAATGAGTGGGCTTTTCTTGGTAAATAAACAAAAGCTGAATAAATCCTTCCGAACAAAACTTACCTCAGCTGCCTAATGAGCAGGCTAATTTGTCTCAAATTTATTTTACAAGATGCAACCGTGTTTGTGTTCATCTGATAGCTCTTGTTTGGATAAAGACATTGGGTGTAGTTTGTGTTCTGCGAAGCAGCTGGAGACCAGTAGGAGCTGAATAAAACTTTGCTTCTCCTCATCCTCCCTCTCAGCGAGCTGCATGTCCGCCAGCACTCTGCCGATGTGGAAGGCAGTCATTATGAGAACAAGTGATTTCTCTTTCAGCCTGGTTCATGGGTCAATTGCTCTTTCTCTCTCTATTTCATGGCAGAGTTGGTGGGATTGAAGCTGTCCTCTAACCTGAGCTCCCCATTCCCACACATTCTTTGGGGCTATTGAATCCTCCAGAGCCTCACAGTTTGCACTTGTGCTTTTGCAGCATTGTGTTTTACTTTATTGATCCTAACAAGGGGGCGATTTGTGTCATCCCAACAGGCGGAGCGCCCTGTTTGTCCAGATTTATGGGTTGTGCCTTCAATGAAAATCCCTTCCCTGTAAAATCTTTAACACCCCTTGCTGTTATCTTATTGAATAACTGTCAGCCGTCTTTTGATGACCGAGTTTAGAGCTTTTCATCTCTGTACTAGAGGTCTCTTCACATACAGCTTTAGTAAAGTCTAGCACATGAATTGACATTAAAAATTGGACATTTTTTAATGATGTGAATATAGTGACTTTGACAAACCGTAAAGTTGATTTAATTAGGGCCTGGGCTGTCCCAGTGTGTAAATTATACAGTGACAATCAGGGGTCTACTTTTTTACATGAAGGTAGTGCCATTCAATACAAATTTGATTTTTTTCAGTATTCAATAACATATATTTAGTCCATCAGTTCACATAAATCCCAAAAAATATTCAGGAGCAAAATTTTCAACAAAACAAAACCTTTAACATCCAACAACAAAGCTCTACAATGTTCCAAATATCAGCATCAACATGAAAAAAAGGGAGATCTGAGTAACAAATTCAAATTTATAGCATATCTGTTCCTCACTGTCATTAAAGCCAGAAAACACAAAATACTTTATAATAAATCTAATAAAAATGTAGTCAGTTATTCTTTTCTCAATTATTTAATGGAAAAAAACTTAAAACACTTAATCTTATTCAACTGATACAATAGGAAAATATTTGATAAAATATTTTGAAAGCTCAAAGTTTTGATGAAACTTCAAAATGTAATATGTTTAATCATGAGTTTGACTGATTTGTTCAAACTAGAAGCATTCAAAGAGCTCAAACCTTCAAGGCCATGGCGTTAATTAAAAATAGTGTGATCATGATCTGGAGACACCATGTTTTTTGTAACAACCCTAACATTTCTTGCAAATTTCATCTAACTCAGTTGATACCATTTATAGTTTTTATCCAATCCTGCTAACAGACAGACAAACAAACACAACGAAAAACACAACTTCCTTGGCAGAGGTAACAAAGGAGTCATCTGCTTGAGCATAGAGAAGGTTATACAAAAGAGTCACCTGTAACCTTGAGCTTTGACTCTGTGATCTTGAAATCAATAGGCATCATTCTTGACCCGTGAGGTGTCCAGCTGTGCAGTTTAATTTTCCTCTGTTACATGGTTGCATAGTTAGAGCACAAGGTCATCTGTGACGTTGACCTTTGACTCCGTCACCTTGAAATAATCAGTGATCACCCTTGATCGATGAGGTCTCCAGCGGCAGAGTTTAACATTCCTGTTATACAGCTGCAGAGTAAGGGCAGGGGCTGATCTGTGATCTTGACCTTTGACCTGGAACTTTAAACGGATCACCACCAAAAAATAATCATGTTTTACGTTTTTAGAAAATTTCATGAAACTCTGTTCATAACTTTTTGAGTAATCTTGTACACAGACAGACAAATAAATAGACGCTACAAAAACATGTCCTTGTTGGAGGTAATAATTTCAAACTTTTGTTTGAAATTGTGTTTCTTCTAAATGCTGACAGGTTTTGGATTGTAGGGAATATATATATATTTCACCAGAAAACAATAATTTGAAGATATCTCGACAAAGTAGAATAATTTGACATACTGCAGTAATCCAACAATGAAACAATTCAAAGTAACTTGAAATTTGACTACATATTTTAGGCTTATACTGGGACAAAAATGCAAATGAATGGGATTCAGATTTATAGATATTAGTTGCTACTTGTTTTTTGAAAAGGATTTTTACTTCTTTTTCCTTTGGTGGATGTGGCATATGAAGGAGACACTGTTCAACAATGTCCCCCTCCTCAAAGAGAATCCTGACTAATTGCAGCTCGCTGCAAACATCATCGTTAGTTAGCTAAACTTTAATTTAAAGCAAAAGTTACAAAGACTATCTTTAATGGTCAGACTCACCACAAAATCTGATTTAGAAACTCTAAAACTAAAAATTGCAAACTGCATTAATTAGAATATTACTGTGCTGACTTTGCATTTGTTTGACTTTCTGCTAACGTTTTTAGACAGAAACTCAGGATGGGAGCTTATAAAGGTGTTGCAGAGGGTGCCTCAATTGTATGTGGTGGTAAGCGGAGTGGGGGGTGGCACTGTGGGGGCAGTGGCAGTCAGAAACAAATGTCTGTGCGGGCTGTAATTGTTATTCCGGAGTTATTAAAGTCTTCTGTTCAACACCTTAACACCACTGCATGCTCCCCCCCGTGATGGATAAGTGAGGGAGTTAACCCCGAAGGTGAGACCTACTTCGGCCCTGGAGGAAGTATCTCCCCTGCGCTCTCGGACTATGGTCAGAAGACTGATGCAGTAAAGGTTAACAACTGACAGTACCGGGAGGTTTTGTCATGGTTTTTTGTGTTTTTGTAAACTCTTGTTTTGTTTCTGTTTATCTGTTAGTTTCTGCGTTCATGTCCTGTCACTTTCCACCTCCCCAGTACATTTCCTATTTATGTCTGCCACGCCCATCCCCACCTGCTTGTAATCATTCTCTCACCTGTGTCCATTTTCCTCATTATCCTCTGTCTTTAAGAACCGGTCATTCTCCTTCACCCCTCACTGGATCATTCCGCTTTGCCTGTTCATTCTTGTTCCTCCTAGTTATGCCTTCGCTCCTTGCTTTTTGGATTTTGTTAGTGTTTGTTTTGCTGCCACGCCAGCCTTTTTGTTTGTTATTTTAGTTAATAAAGTAATTTTCGTTCTTTTAAGTAATGAGTCTGCGTTCGCCGCCATCTCCCCGCCTTCTGACAGAATGATCCAGTCATACCAGAACCCCGCAGACATCAGTCCCGGTGTTTCTCTCTCCGCAGAGGAGAAACAACAGATCCTTTGGGAGCTGCGGAGAGAGCACCCGCTTAGCATCCCGGGTGGACCTCGTCAACCTGCTGCGGACTCCACCACCCTGAGAGTTTCTTCCATTTTTGGAGTCACCTCCTGATGGTTCTGGTGGTTGCAGGCTGTCTTTGGACCATGGGGGTGTATTTCGGCTGAAGGTGAACCAGGTTGTGGTCCGACTTCCCCAGTGGGGGGAGGGGTGTTATGCTGTATGCCTCTTTCACATTAGCATACAGCAGATCAATTGTCCTGTTGTTCCTCGTAGGACAGACCACATACTGGTGAAAAGTAGCTAGGGTAGAGTCCAATGTAGCGTGATTGATGTCTCCAGAGATGATCATAAACGCCTCAGGATTCTGTGTCTGCAGCTTAGCCGAAATAGAACATATCTAACAGGCTAACAGCTAACAGCTCTAAATTCGGACAACATAAGACCTTCTTTACAGTGATATGGCCAGGGTTACACCAGCGACTGTTCACGTAAATGATCAAGCCCCCACCCTTGCTCTTCCCACAGGCTCTAGTGTCTCTGTCAGCTCTAACACCAGTGAAGCCCCGCAGATCCACATTAGCATCCAGTACGAGCCGGGTTAGCCATGTCTCTGTTAACAGTAACAAGCTGCTGTCACGGTAAATCCGCTGATTGCTGAGGGCAGTCAGCTCGTCGATCTTGTTCGGCAACAAGTTCACATTCCCCATGATGAAGGAGGGAATGTACGGTTTGCGGCACCGCCGGTTGTCTGTTAGCTTAGCGCCGGCTTTGCGGCCCTGGGTTCTCCTCCGCAACTCCTCTGGGATCGGGTGTGATGGCAAAGTCCCCGCGATATTGCCAAAGAAAATTGTAGTTTATCCCCAGAAACACATCTCTGTTAAAGTCACAGCAATTTTGTCTGAACTAACATTAGAACGATGTTAATAAAAGAGAAAAATAGTTGGGAAAAAAAATAAAACTGATCTTTATCAGACGACCGTCCGGGCACTTTTCAGGTATGGAACTGCTGATTACCAGTGTCCTGTCCCACTACCTCCTAAGAGTTTGAATTAATAACGATATAAATGTGCGTCAGATCTGCAGCGTTTAATCCTTTAGTGAGTTTTTATGTTTTGAGACGTTGGGGGGTGTGGCCAACAGCAGCTTTTTTGCATAAAACTGACGTAGCCCTAAAACCGCTCATTCTGAAATGAGCTCAAAACAGGCATAACTGATCAGGTAAAATCTCAATATCTGAGAATGATTTTGTGTATTAAATGTAATGAACATTTTTTGTATAGCCCACAAACCTATCCTGACTTGTTCAAGGAAGCATAATAAATCCCCTTTAAAGGAATGAACATGTCTCCTTTCTGAAATAAACAATGTTTAGACTTTACTATATTATATTTTAGCTTTAGTGGAATATTTCAGGGCCACATTTCCTTCATTATTTGTTAAATTAAGCTGGGTTGCAGATCATGTTGATAATAATGTTAAAGCAAACAAACTTGAAATCTCTTAACACTGTTGGAAAATTAGGAGGTTAAGCAAAGTAATTACTATATGTGGTGGAGTAAATGGCTGAAATAGTTAGGTAAATATGAAAAAATATTTATAAACATTAAATGGCACTTAAATTACATTTCAAAGTCTTGCAGTGCTCACTAAAATAAGGCTTTATTTAGTTACATTTTTTTATAGGTTTAACAATGTGAATGCTGAAGCTGTTTTCCTGTTTACAGTTTCATTTGTATATTTAAATATATTTTATATGTATATTTTATTTATATTTTTTCAGCATATTTTGTGCTTCTTTAACCATCCATTCTTATATTAAATGTTCAGTTTAATTGGTACTCATATATAGCACGAGTCCACATATATACCCTTCTGGTATTTTTAATTGTTATATTTCAACATTGTTAACCTTATTTACAAAACGTTTTTCTATAGAATTACATTGAGGTCCCTTCAGTTCCTTCAAAACATTGTTCTCTTTGAAATCTACTTCAGCATACGAGATCTATTTTTGTCTTCTTATGCTACTTTTAGCTTTCCCCTACTGTTTTTCTAATTTTAGCTATTATGTAGTTTTGCTAGATTTTGCTTTTAGCTAGATTTTTACTAATTTAGCTTTTACCTACGATTTAGCTAATTTTGCTTTTAACTACTGTTTATGTATTTCTAACTTTTGATGCTGTTCTGCTAATTTTAGATTTTTGTTCCTGTTCAGCCAGTTTAAGTTGTTTTGATACTGTTTAGCTGGTTAAATCATTTTGAAACTGTTCAGTTAGTTTTTGTTTGTTTTCTACTTTCTATCCATTCATCCTTCACCACTTATCTGTGGTCAGGACAGATAATTTGAGGCAACATGTCCAGGAAAGAAACCCAGTCATCCCTCTTCTGAGTGTCATTTTCCAACTCCTCCTGGGGGATTCCAAGACATTCCCAGACCAGAGAAGATACATAATCCCTCAAGCGAATTCTGTGTTTCTTCTCAGTGGGGGGGGGCTGGGAAACCTCAAAGGGAGGCATCCAGGAGGCATTCCAATCAGATGCCCAGACCATCTGAGATAACTCCTTTCAATACAGAGAAGCATCATCTCTATTCCAAGTTCTCTCCAGATGACAGAGCTCCCCACCCTAACTCTAATGCACTTGACACACGGAAAGCAAGAAACGACAGCAACAAATGGCTCTCATTGCCACTGGGGTGAAACCCAACACACAGGACGCCATAGCAACGGTTGCGTTGTGAATCGCGCTCTCTTGACCAAGAAATTTGATTGATTATGAACTTGGGGGTATTTTGACATTTTCAACGCAGTCTGTGTCAGGCAAGGCATACATACTTTTTATGTGTATCTAGATAATCACTGCGTGAAATGTCATATAGGAAAGTCAAACAGCTAAAATGATGTTTCCTCCATGTTGAAAGTTCTTGCAGCGTGCAGCATACTCTCCGCTCATTGGTCAGTCAATAAAACCCTCACCGATTGGTTTTAGAGCTGTGCGACAGCAACAAAGGTTGAACATTTTTCAACTTTTTTTGTCACGTGTGCATGTCTATGTATGTGAGCTCGAAATTTCACAAGCACAAATTTTGCCGATCGCTCAGCTGGAGGAGGGCAAGTGATTGTGACCTCATTGCACAAGTTCCAAACAAAATGAATTAAGAGGCAGTGATGTCGCTCCCCGTGTGTGAAGCCCATGAGGCTGAGCCCGGCCACCTTATGAACAAAGCTTAATTCAGCCATTTGCAGTGTTGTCAGTGCCTGATGATCGGTTCTTAGTGTAAAGTGTCAGCCTCAGAGATAAGACCTCCATTTTTCTACAATCCACACACAAGCAAGGGCCTCCTTTTCCACTGTAGAGTATTTACGTTCTGTAGGGGTTAGAGTTCCAGATGCAAATGCTACTGTTCGTTCAGTATTATCTGGGTGCATTTGGGTCAGCACACCACCCAATCCATAGTCTGAAGTGTCTGTGGTGACAATGGTTGGGAGACAGGGGTCAAAAAGAGCTAGAACAGGACTGTTCAGTAGAAGCTCTTTTAGTTAATTAAAGCTTTGATTAGCCCCTTCAGTCCAGATGAAACCAGAGTCAGCAGTTTCTCTCAGTACAGCCTGCATTGGTTCCTCTACAGGTCCAGTTTCTCTGACACTGCCTCTCGTACTGCGAATGGAAGACGTCTGAGTTTTTGCTAAACTGGGACTGCATCTTCACGTACTTTGACTTTGTGCAGAAACCCAGCAACACAGCTAATAGAAGTAGAGTCTGTCTTTGTTAGGAACACAGGTGCAGCAGAAGAAGCATGTTCAGGAGGTGGGGCATAGATTGGATCATGGCTAAATGTCCATTTCAGAGCTTTCATTAGGTCCATTCCCAGTAATACAGATACTCCTTGCACTACATACAAAGAAGCAGGAGCAGTGTTGTTGTCAAGGGTAACCATTGCTTCCAAACATCCTATTACAGGAATGTCCTCTTTCAAGTAAGTGACTAGTTTCACATGAGGTGCAGTTAAATGGCTCTCAGGAAAGTGTTTTTTGTACAGTGTCTCTGGTATGATAGAAACTGATGATCCTTTATCAACCAGTAGTTCACAGTCAGTAGATTCCCCTGAAGCAGCAATAATATACACTTTGCAAAGCAGTCTATCAGTAGTATTAGCTTCTTTTCCGGTCATCATGAGCACAACCACTTCAGGCATTACTTCCCTAACTTGTTTAGCTGAGCGGCAAACTTTAGAAAAATGTCCAGTCTTACCACAGCTGTTGCATTTTGCTTCGGTTGCAGGGCAGTCTCGTGCATTAGCCAGGTGATTTGTCGATCCACAGCTTTAACAGGCTCGCGCTGTTGGCGGCGCAGTGCACCTGTGGCTATTTTTAGATGCAGCAGCCCGCTGGTTTCCGTCCTTGCACTGATAAAGTCAACGCTGGGCAACCACGTGAACAGCAGTAGCTCCACTGAGGAGTTTGGACGACTGAAGAGCATGTTTCACTTGACTCGCTAGTGTAATAGTAGTGTCCAACGTAAGTGAAGATTTTAATAAAAGTCTGTCTCTCCCCTCCAGTGCATAAGCGCGCTTAATAAGCTGATCCCGTAGCATCTCGTTTTCCATGGTTCCATAAGCATATGTGACAGCCAACTCACGTAAAGCAGCCATGTATTGTGGCACAGTCTCATCAGCCTGCTGTGTTCTCTGTCAGAATTGATGTTATGCAACAACAACATTCACCTTCAGAGCAAAGTGTAGTTCCAACGCTGTCATTGCCTCATCATATGAAGTGCCAGTGTTGGGCAAAGTGTAAAACAAATGTTGTCCCTCAAAGCCAAGTGCATGAATTAGCAGAGCACGGCATCTAGCATCGAACCAGGAATTTCCAGTAGCATTAATAGCTGTTAAGTAGTTCTCAAACATTTTCCGCCATGTGGAAAATGGGACAGTAGGTTCTCCACTGCAGGGCAGGAACAGTGCAGGCATGGGTATGGACGTCATCGTTGCCAATTGTTATGTTTAGAAGCCAGGACGAGGTAAAAACATGAGTAGGTAAAAAAAAAAACTCTTCTTAACAGCTTTTATTCTAAACCTGCTCAGCAGCACAGCATCATCAGATATCCTTCCTCCATTCTGTCTCTTCTTCTTTTCTCCTAAACACTCAGTCTCATTCACAAATGCCACCTAGTGGTGAACACAACAACCTGCCCTGAGTTTGTAATCATTCACCTGTGCCCACTCCTAATTTCCTGCAGCTTTTAAAACCTGGTCATTTTTCTCACTTGTCGCTGGTTCATTGTGTTTCTCTCCTGAGCTTCCTGGTTTCTCGTCCTGTCTCACCCCTCATGGTTTTGGAATTCTGTTTTGTATGTTGTGTTATTTAGTTTAGTTGCTGCCTTGTCAGCCCTTTGTTTTCCTTTTGTAAAAAAATTTGTATACTTTTGAGTTCCACCTTGTCTGTCTGCATTTTGGGTCCGACCAACTCTCCACATATCATGACAATACCTTTCATTGCGAATGTGGGTGGTGTGAAAGAACAGCAGTTCTAACGCATTCGGTAGAGGAAATGGTCACAAACTAAACAAACTGTCGTACAAAAGTATAGAGGTTTAGTACTAGCTTATAAAGTGTTCTTTCAGACTGAGATGTAATTTTTTTTATAAAAAGATGTTTTATACACCTAAAAAACAATAAAAACTAGCCCTTGTTTGGCTAGCCATAAGCTTAGACTGGATGAAGACTTCTGTTTCTGTCTCCATATTTTGTGCTTTATGACTGATGTCACACATAATAAAGTACTAACTAGGCCTGGGCTAGTTTTCTGGTTTCAAGGTACACCATAATGTTAAAAAGTTAGTGTCAGAACCACTAACATTTTTTTGTCACAACGTTTCTTTGGTTTAAATAGCTTTAAATAAGTTACCAGAGACAAAGCAATTTTTTTTGTCTTTGTTTTGTTTTTCCCTTTGGTCACATGTAGCTTAAAGAAGCCCTGCCTCTCTTACCTGTTGCACTGAACCATCATTCAGTTGTGGACGGTAGCTGAAGGGGTAATTCTATGCTTGTTAAAAAAGATGTCATCAGCAGGTAACCCAATAAGTCATGGATTCTTTTGCAGAGGAGTGACACTGGTCTTTCTTTTAAAGCTAACACTGTTTGGAAAAATAAACATTTCTAACAAGGTACAAGAGTTAGCATGATAGCAGGTGAAATATAACAGCCTGCTGCAGGCTCACCCTTGAGGCTAATAAGCGCCTAAATAATTCCTCACATTAGTTTGTCAGGCTCTCAACGTTACTTTACTAGAACTGGTAGGTTACTGAGTCATCCAGGTTAATGATCTGAAACCCTGCACTAAATTAGGACTCATAAGTCCAAGATCCCAACTTACCTAAATCCTCCATGTCCTCTAGCAGACTGCTGCTAAGTCTGTAAGTTAGCAGACTTAGTGGGAATACGGCTGAATCCCTCTAAACACTCAGACTCAGGATCACTGAATGATTCAAGTGAGCCGGATCCCTTTAGTGAGTGAATCAGGTTACCTCAAGTTTATAAAGTGAACTGAATCTACCACTTCAATACTTTACAAAGAGCAAACAGCAGGAAAGAGATAATATACATACAATTACTTTAAAATTATAAATTAATATAACTAAAACACTCTGACTGACATTTTAGATGACACTGTATTTACATTTAATTGAAATTTATTCTCAATACTTGTGACTAAATTAAAATTTCTGCCTTTATTTTAAATATTGCTTTAAATAAAAAGGTTATAAATAAAAAAGCTGATCACAAGTTAGTTTAAAATCTGTCATGAGTTTATGAAAAAGCTGAAACACTGATTTTAAACAGACTGACAAACATGTTCACTTGTGTTCTGTCAGTCTCATTATTTATATCTGTGCATTAAAATTAAAATAACTGTACATATTTAATTTTGTATTATTATACTGATCAAATATTCATTAAGCAACATGCTATTTAGGCATCAAAAAGAATAGCAATTTTATTTTAGCTTTTAAATAAAAGCAAATAAAATATGTATTGTGTTTAAATTTTTGTGTTTGTTTATTTGTTTTAATATCATGAAATTGTGGTATTGTGGTGTTCAGGGTTATCATACAGTCAGAGCCTAATACCGGCCCATGTGCAATGCAAACTGTTTGACAGAACACCACTTCAAAAATGACCAGACTTTCCATTTAAGACAAATCAATGCAGTTTGGTAGAAGAATGCAACTCCTTTACAGAAATAAGTTTTGAGTTTTAGTTGTGTTAATTAACAACATGCCAGGAAACCAAAGGCAAAAAATAATTTATGTGGAGCAGCATGCTTTTGAGCCATATGTGTAACCCAACACAGAACCAATATGTGAGCTCTCCGGATCTGGCTGCAGAAATGGGGAAGTGTGCTCACTTGAGTTCAAAAACAAACTCTAATTTGATGGTATTGTGTGTTCTCATATTTGGTTTGGCCAGAGCCCAGGTGAGTGATGTGGCAGTGAAGCTGACTGAAAGACGCAGAGTGTTGTGTTGATGGTCTGCTTCACTCCTTAATCAGGGGGAGGGTGTGCGTGAATGCATGTGATTGATTCTTTGTATTCTTTCCATGCACATGCACGCGTGCTGCAAGGCTGTGCTGCTGTTTTGGATTACTGGATTGGTTAGAAAAAAAAAACTCCTTCCCAGTTGTGATTGTGTTCCTTGTGGCAGATTACCCTCTGGAGACACAGAGGTAATATTCAAATCAGCTGTAATATTCAAAAAGGAAAAAAAAGATCCACTGAGAGGAAAATAAAAAAAATATGTGCTTGATTTGGAACTGGGTCTGCAGCTCTGAATGTGCTCTGCAGACAGACAACACTGTTTGCAGGTTGATATTTTATTCAGAGCCTCTGACACACTGCAAAAGACATTTGGGAGAAATGATATATTGTCTTTTTCACTGCAGTATATATGAATCTGCTGTGAAGTTCCCTTGTAAACCAAGAAAAAAAAGAGGCTTTTACACTGCTATCTCATTTTCATTCTTCTTCTTATTATTATTATTATTGCCTGTTTTGAAAAGAAGGCGGACAATAATGTTTTTACCTGTGTCTGTATGAAGAACTGGACTGGACAAAATGTCTCATGAAGATTTTAGTTAAACTTTTAGGAAATAATCATTGAATGTACATCTGCAACTGATTAGGTTTGGGAGTCAGTCCAATTTAAGATGGCCACCACAACTAATCAACATTAGCCAACACAAAAAATGATTATAAATCAGTGAATTTTACAAATATTGAGGTAAAATTTGTTGAGTCATTAACACATACACCAAGTGCTACACATTGTGCAAAACCTTTGCTTAAAACCTTGGCAATAATTATTTGAGTCAACTCTGTTGATTAAAAAAGTATCTCATGAACAGATTTTAAACTATCAGAAAGTAATAATTAGTTGCAGAACTGATTAACCTTTGGAATCCACCCAAACTAGGATGGCTACCATAGGTAACTGACAGCCGACACAAAAATTACTTATTTTACAGCTGCTTAGCTAAAATTTGATGTAGTAGCAACTGAGTCCTTAACAACACATACTCTGAGAGTGACATATTGCAATATCACATGAGATGATGCATAGCATTATTTTCAAATTTTGACCAAAACATGCCATCAGGGAAATGATCTTTGTATAAATTAGAGCTAAATTTGGTTCACTTTAGTGATATGGGATAATCTGAGTCAATCACTAAAGTGATTTGATTCACTTGAGTCAGTCACGCTGCCCCCTTCGCCTCTCCCCACTGCCTTCCACAGTGGGGAGGGGGAATTCCACACACCAATAAACAAACAAATAACTTACAAATGAAAGACCACAACAAATGAAACAAAAACGTAAAATGTGCAAATCAAATTTAACCAGAATGTTAAATTATGTCAAATGTATGCATGAAATGTATGTAAACATGGATGTACAACTCAACTGAGTCTTCCCAGGAAATCTTTAACCAGAATTAGTGACCAAACTGATTTGATTCAGCATTTTTGGGAATTCAGCCATTTTCCCAGTGTGTATGCTAACTTGTGGCAGTCTGCCAGAGAACATGTAGGATCCAGCTTAATGGAGGCCGTGGACTCGTAAGTCCTGACTGAGTGCGAGGTTTCATATTAGGTGAGTCAGTAACCGACTAGCTCTACTTTCCTCTGGCATGAAAGCCAATATTTACTCTTTGAAGTAATGTTGGCCTTTTACTATTATTATTATTATTATTATTATTATTATTATTTTTATTACTAGTATTTCAGTTATTGTTATTTTATGCGTAGCTGTATTGTGCTCTATTATATAGCCAGCCATATTTTTGAGTGAGCTGTGATTTTTAAACAAATGACAAGAAGTGACATTAATAAAGTGAAACCTGAATAAATTCAAAAGAAAGGAAAACAGGAGGTTAACAATGACATGCTCTGGTTGTCATTCTGTGCAGTGTGAAGAGAAAAAGCAAGAGTGCTGAAGCAAAGCTGCAGGTGAAGCAAAAAACTGCATAACATCAAGCACCTGCTGTCTGCAGTTACACGTGAGCCAGAGCTGACAGCTGACAGAACAGAAAAACTGTCTCAATAAACATTTGGAAATGTTCTAAGCTAGAACTCATTATGGGTATTATTTAGTACAATAAATATCCCTGGTGAAAATCTACATTATCTGGCCACTTTATTAGGTACATAATGCTAGAACTGGGTTGGACCTTTTTTTGCTATCTGAAAATGATTTAATTTTTCATGGCATAGATTTGAGGTGTTGGAAATATTCCTCAGAGATTTTGCTCCATATTAAGATGGCATCTTCACCCAGATGCTGGAGATTTTTCAGCTGCACATCTATGATGTGAGTATTGTGTTCCACCACATCCCAAAGGTACTGGATTGGATTGAGATCTGGTGACTGGAGGCCACTGGAGTTCAGTGAATCCAGACTCATCAAACCAGGCAATTTTTTTCTAATCTCTTATTGTCCAGGTTTGGTGTGCCTGTGTAAATTGTACCCTCAGTTTCTTGTTCATACCTATTCCTAGCTGACAGGAGTGGTACACAGTGTGGTCAGCTGCAGGTGTAGCCCATCTGCTTCAAGGCTGGATGTGTTATATATGCTACAAATATTGGTTAGAACAAGTAGTTGTTGGAACAAATGTTGCTATTCTATCATCTCAAACCAGTCGGCCCATTCTTCTCTGACTTCTGACATCAACAAGGCATTTTTGTCCATACAACTGCAGCTCACTAGATATTTTCTCTTTTTTGGACCATTCTCTGTCAACACTGGAGATAGCTATGCACGAAAATTACAGTAGGTCAGCATTTTCTGCAATACTCAGACCAGCCCATTTAGCTTCAGCACCAACAACCATGCTATGTTTAAAGTCACTTAAATCCTCTTTTTCCCAATTCTGTTGCTTGATTTGAACTTCAGCAAGTCATCTTCACCACGTTGAGATACCTACATGTTGTGATAGGACATCTGAAGCTAGGCTTCGGGGCTGTGTACCGAGTAAAAATCAACAACAAACGAGGCCTTGCATTACATCTGCCACGTCATTGCTTCATTTTGCGTATCGTTTTTCAAACTAAAAGCGCTATGAACCCTGTTGCTTCATGGGCTGTAGTAGGTGGTTTGGTAGTGCGTCAGCAGAGGAGTTTTCATCAGCAGTGATTGAAATGGAGCCGTCAAAAAAGAGAAAAACCTCTCATATCTGGGATATACATATTTGTAATATTAAAAACCAGAACTCCCAGGAAGAGATTTTAAACAAATTCTGTTTTTCAGGAAAGCGGCTGAAATGAGTTTCCTCCGCAGGGTGTCTGGGCTCTCCCTTAGAGATAGGGTGAGAAGCTCGGTCATCCGGGAGGGACTCAGAGTAGAGCCGCTGCTCCTCCACGTCGAGAGGAGCCAGTTGAGGTGGCTCGGGCATTTGGTGAGGATGCCTCCTGGATGCCTCCCTGGTGAGGTGTTCCGGGCACGTCCCACCGGGAGGAGGCCCCGGGGAAGACCCAGGACATGCTGGAGGGACTA
>NC_051446.1:5155316-5165322 GCF_001649575.2 Kryptolebias marmoratus | reverse complement strand
GGATGGATGGATGGATGGATGGATGGATGGATGGATGGATGGATGGATGGATGGATGGATGTTTTTCAGGAAGCAAGTTTCAAGCTCAAAGTATTCAGAGTCTGCCCCAACAATCACTCAATTCCCAATACACTAAAGTACAACATATCTTCATTGTCAAATAAATCCATGACATAAAAGAAAACCCAACACAACCACTGACGGTCAAGAATTAGATTGGCTACAAATCATTTTAATAATTAAAACATGACAATTAAATATGATTTAATTGATTCTCCTGTTACTAAACATGAGTTTGATGAAAACTTTGTGAAAATATTGCATTTACAAATTTTTGAAAGTATGATCCAACTGAGTGACAAAGCTGTTACAGTTTCACCAGCAGATGTCACTAGTGAGTGATGAATGAAGCATTCAGTAATGAATCTTTTCACAAAGCGTTGGAAAGCTTCATTGCTTCATGAGGCTTCATTTGCCCATCACTACCTACATGTATTAAGTTGCTGCCATGTGACTGTTTGATTAGTAAGCTGCTATTGCGGCCCATCAACCTGGGAAGTGTTAAAGGACATTTACAAATTATTTGGAGTCCTTCATCCTACAAAGAGAAAGAAGATTATATACAAGTGGAAAGGTGATTGGGAGTTGATTGGAAACTAGAGGCAGCTGGCCAGTGTCTTCAGTGGAGTTGCATTTAAGAGCTATCGCCTTCGGAGAGAGGAGCTCCTCCAATTAAATGAGTGCTTCCCCTTTTTTTTCTTATGGTCTTTGAGCCAGGCCATAACAAATTAGGGGCTCATCCAATTTGACTTTAGTTATGTTATATTGTTGGTGAGTTTTTTTTTCAGAACAAACAATTGTGATGTTTGTAGAGAGTTTATTTTCAACTATTTGGGAAGAGAAAATGTTGGATTTTTATTTTCTGTTTTTGGAAGATTTGGTAATTTTATTCTGGGAGAAGTAGTATTTTTCTCTTTGAATTCTTATGCAAACAACATTCTAGCCATTTTGACAGATTCCTCTGTAGGTTTTAACACATCTTTTTCTTTAAGGATTCGTGTGCTCACATATGTTAGTGTGAGGCTATATGATTACAGCAGTTCTCTCAGGGGCACAGTGTTGTAAAGCACTTTGAGTCGCCTTGTGCTGAAAAGTGCTATATAAATAAATGTACCTACCTACCAGAGCCATGGTTCTGATGGTATTGCCAGCCTGTTGGTCATCCTATCAGACTACTGCTATATAAAGTATAACAGTAAAGTATGGCTTTGCTGGTATACTTAGTGCATAAATATCCACCATCCCTGATTTCTGAAAACTAGGGGTGAGTTAAGTAAATGTAGTTAGGCTGATAGTTGTTGGTTTTGCAGTTACTGTCAACACTTTAGTTCTTTTTAATCACAGTTCATGTTTATAGAAGAGTTAATTAAAGCACCATCTGAAGAAAGGACTGGTGTACTAGAGAGCAGTAAAAATTGCAGATCACTTTAAATTATGTGTTGGCGATAAATGATTAAAGGAAAATGTAAGGGCAATTTCAAGAGAAAGTCTTTATGAAATAGGGGTTCCTGATATTCCTTCTGCTATTTGAGGAATCTCAGTATGCACCCTCTGATGTTTCTTTGAATTTTGAAAAACAAAAAGAAATATTAGGTTACGAATGCAACTGCAAAAAGAAAAAGAACTGGCATTAGAGGTTCTTCAGCAACAAACAGATTTTGATAAGGCTTTTTTTTGAAAAACTGAGACAGACCAACTGAAAAGGCTATTTCACTCTATTTGAACAAATCACTGACAGAAGTGGCTGCAATCATTTTGACTATGAGCTGTTGCTTCAGTGTGTTTTGGTTGGTTGTGCTCAGGTAGCTTTCCCCACGTTAAATTTAACTGTCTGTAATGATTATGCTAAGGTCGAAGCTGCAATATTATAAGCATATGAATTAGCCCCTGAAGCATACAGACATAAATTTAGAAGCTGGAAAAGAGATGAATTTACGCACTAAATCAGGATTTACAAGTCCAAGGTCTCAATTTAACCAGATGCTACATGTCTTCTGGCAGACTGCAGCTAAGTCCACTAAGGTGGACGTGCTGACATCCGTGGTAAGAATCCTTCCTGTTTTGCCTGCTGGTAGCTGGAGTAATTTGTTTGCTCGTGTAATCTTTAAATTTACTGAATTTATCTAACCTTTACAGTTTCTACTCTCTAGTACACAAACACCCTTGATACTGTTATCTTCAATTTCTGGACTGTTCTTGAGGCACCTTTTGTCTATCAACACTTCTTCGTTCTTATCTGTGTTTTTTGGGATCTGCTAGCTCTTGCTAGTGTTAGCTTAGCATGGCTTCTGGTTCTCTCCCAGTATCTTCTATTCTCACTTGCCCCGTGCGTCAGATATTTAGCTATTTCTCTGCCTCTTTTACCAATAATGTTACATGTAATAAATGTAGCTGTATGGTAGCTTTGAAGGAAAGGCTGTCTGAATTGGAAGCTCAGCTCCACGCTGGTGAAAAGTCATTAACCAGCCAGGTCCCCTTAGGCAGTGCAGAGCCACTGAGAGTAACTCCCATTAGCGGTCCTCCAGCAGAATCTGAGCAGCCGGGACCCCAGGCTGGCTGGGCAACAGTTCATTTCATTTAGTAGTTTATTTGACAGGGACAATGCACACACACATAGAACAGAACAAGTCTATAACCGATGCATTGCACATTGTTCAACTGCTGGGTGTCCAGGTGGTATCCTGAAAACAATGTGGGCTACATAGATAATTGGAGTGTTTTTGGGAAAAACGTGGTCTGATGCAGAGAGATGGCATCATGCCACTTTGGGTGGAGCCGCTCTTCTTTCTTGGAATTTGGCCGATTTTGTTAGTCCTCCAAATTATTGACAATCCAGGGTCTAGCCAAGAAAGCAGAGTTGTAGTCTCACACGCCTCTGCTGCTTCTCTTCTGTTACCCACCCAACCCCCCATTGAAACAGTGTCAGCTCACCCATGGCTCAAATTAAATAAACCAAAAATCTTTAGATAAATAAATAATACAAATCTTACAAAAATAAACACGATTACTTCACCAGAACAAACAAATAAAATCATTAAATGTTGATTATTGAAAATAAGATCTCTGTTCTTTAAATCTCTGTTAGTTAATGATTTGATAACTAGTTATCATATTCATTTATTTTGTCTTACAGAAATCTGGCTACAACAGAAGGATTTTGTTAGTATAATTTAACCTACTCCTCTTAAACTTTCATGTTCTTAGAAAAACAGGTCGAGGTGGAAAAGTAGCTGTTATTTTTTTAGTCAAGATTATTGATTAATGTTAAACCAATTATTACTCATAATTCTTTTGAATTTTTGACCTTCAGTCTTTCTAATCCAAAATGGAAGTCAGAAAAAACACTTTTACTTATTGTTATATGTTGTTCACCAGGTCTTTATTCTCATTTTTTGTTTGAATTCTCAGATTGTTTGTCTGACTTATTATTGAATACAGATAGAGTCATAATAGTGGGGGATTTTAATATTCATGTGGATTTTGAAAGTGATAGCTTAAACATAGCATGTAATAATTTAATAGAGTCAACTGGTTTTACCCAAAATGTCCAAAAATCTGCTCATTCTCTTCATCATACTCTTGATGTGGTTCTGACATATGGCATAGAGAGTAAAGAATTAATCTTATATTCTCACAATCCTGTTCTTTCTGACCATTTTTTAATAACCTTTAAGTTTACACTGACTGACTACACAGCCACTGAGAGGAAATTTTGTGATAGATGTTTATCAGAAAATGCTGTAACCAAATTTAAAGAATCTGTTCCATTATTATTCTCCTCTGTCTTTCAGAAGAATGCAACAGAGAGCAGCAACTTGGACGATCTTGTTAATGATATTACAACTTCAATATAAACATCACTTGATAAAACTGCTCCTGTGAAAAAGAAAGTGATCAGTCAGAGGAAGTTGGCTTCTTGGTTTAATTAAGAGTTTTGCACTTTAAAACAGGCATCTAGAAAGTTGAAAAGAAAATGGTGCTCCACTAACATGGAATAATTCTATTTAACCTGAAGAGATAGCCTGCTTACATAAAAGAAAGCTTTCCACGAAGCTAGAACTGTATATTATTCATCTTTAATAGAAGAGAACAAGAACAACCCCAGGTTTCTGTTTAGTATTGTAGCTAGACTAATGAAGAGTCCTATCTCTGTTGAGCCATATAGTGATGACTTCATAGAATTCTTTATAAATAAAATTATTCTTAGAGATAATTATAATTAGAGAGAAAATTCACGCCATCCTTCCTACTAATGCATCTGATTACCTGTCAGATGAGGCAGCTTTAGAAGTGTCACTAGAACCTGACTTGTGTTTGGACTGTTTTGTCCTGTTGATCTTTCTGAATTCTCAAAAATAGTAGCTTCATCCAAACCATCAACATGTCTGCTAGATCCCATCCCAACCAGGCTGCTCAAAGAGATATTTCCCCTAATTAATATTCCCATTTTGGATCTGCTTAATTTGTCTCTAATGAATGGTTATGTACCACAGAGCTTTAAAGTTGCTCTAATTAAACCTTTACTTAAGAAACCCAATATTGATTCAGGAGTTCTGACTACTTATAGACCAATATCTAATCTCTCATTCCTCTTAAAAATTCCTGAGAAAATAGTTGCAAATCAATTGTGTGAACATCTGGACAGTAATAATTTGTTTGAGGAGTTTCAGTCAAGGTTTAGAGCTCATCATAGCACAGAAACAGAACTGGTGAAAGTTACAAATGATATTCTCATGGCCTCAGACAGTGGATTTGTGTCCATACTCATCCCGTTAGATCTCAGGGCTGCATTTGATACAATTGATCACAACATTCTATTTTAGAGGCTTGAACATGATATTGGAATTTCAAGAACAGCTCTAAAATGTTTTAAATCATATTTATTTGATAGATTCCAGTTTGGTAATGTTAATGATGAATCTGACAATGTAGTATCATTCTGTAAACTACCTATGTGTGGCATCAGGTGTAGACTGTTATATGGATTCTCATCAAATATTTAGAAAACTGAAAAGGACAGAAAATGGAAGCATTATGTGCTGAATTTACCCTTAGCACTACACAAAACGGCCCTCCAATAGACTATGAGGTAGATTATAATGCAGACTTGTGACTTGGATGTTGTCCTGGTTTAAACATGCAAATATGACAACAGTGTTTGTTAATAAACCTGTATGGTATGAAAATCCAGAGTTTGTCGAACAGGACTGTGTAAACATAACCATGACTAATCCTACATTGTTTTTTCTAGGAGACCAGACATTTCCAGTAGTAGAAAGTTATTGGATGTGTGGTGATGAAGTGTTAATGAACACTTTACCCCTGCGGTGGGTTGGTCTTTGTGCATTGGTGAGACTGAAAACACCCTTAGCATTAGTATATGAAGGAGTGAAAGACCTGGTTGGAATAGATAAAAATGGTACTAGGTTTCAGAGAAGTTTAGATGATTATGGACTCAATGAAGGTGTTTATTTAAATCTTATAGGTCAACCGAGAGGAATTCCAGACGAGTTCAAAACACAACATGAAATTACTGTCACAGTTCCATCTGTTCCTGCCACGCCTCTTGTCTCTAGTCATGCCACAGCCACTTAACTTCCTACTCCCAGTTTCTAGCCACGCCTCAGTTTCCATGACCACGCCATTAGCCTCATCTGTTTCACCTGTTCCTGTCTCTATATATACTCACAGCTCCCAGTACTCAAGCGCCAGATTATTGAAAGCCTCACAGCCAGTAAATGTCCAGCGTTATATTCTCGTTCATGCCTGATCTCGACCCTTGCCTGTTCCACGACCATCGTCTCTTGCCTGCTCCTTGCCTGATACTGCTTTGGACTCTGACCTCTCGTTGCCGACCTCGCTTCGTTCACCTGGACCTCGCCCTTTGGATTCTCCATCTCTGGTTTTGGCTTTGGACTTCTGACCCACCGGTAACGACCCCCGCCTGTACCTGGACTTTCCCTCTCGCCTCAGCCCCTTTCAGACTAACCTGTCTGCACCTAGCTACCAAGCTAAGGAGGACTTACCTGTTCTGGTCCCGAGCCACGACGGTCACGTGAGTGCGCTGTTCAGAGCCTCTGGTCCCGCTCTTAGTCTGTCCATAATAAAATCCTTAAAACTTCGTTACTGTGTTGCGAGTCTGAATCCTGTCAAGTCCTGCCTTGTCAGAATAATCTGGCCAAAGACAGAAATGGATTCAGACGAACAACGCTGGCGAAACAATGTGGACGGAGCTATTTCCAGGTTACAGGTCAACGTTCAGGAAATGACGCGGTTACTCTGCGACCTGTCGAACCCTAGAGTAAACGCCGCTGCTCAAGTTCCCGCGGCTATTACTTGTTCATTTGTTTCACCCATGCATGAACCAAAGCTTCCGCCTCCCGAAAACTTCTCCGGTGAGTCCATACAATGCAGACCATTTTTGACTCAGTGCGAAATCCATTTTCAACTCCAGCCGTCGTCTTTCCCTTCTGAGAGAGCTAAAGTTGCTTACGTTGTTTCACTTCTGTCTGGTCGAGCAAAACTTTGGGGCACGACGGCGTGGCAACGAGATGCTTTATATTGTTATGCATACAAGGATTTTGCTGAGGAGCTTCGCAGAGTTTTTGACCCCATTGCACCCGAACGTGAGGCGGCACGCAAGTTATTTTCATTGAGGCAAGGAAGGAGAAGTGTCACCGAGTTTATTATTGACTTTCACACACTTGCTGCTGACAGCCATTGGAATGAGTCTGCTTTAACCGATGTGTTCTTTCAAGGCCTTAAAGAGGAGATCAAGGATGAGCTGGCTACTCGAGATCGCCCTTCAAGCTTAAGGGAACTAGAAGAGCTGGCTACCAGGATTGACCTACCTTTATCTGAACGACGGCAGGATAGACAGAAGTACCCGGTTTTCAGGAGCCGCATGGAAGTCGTCAGGCCTCCTGTACCCTTGGAGCCCTGCAGTTTGGCTGGAGCAGCATCCACGGAGGAACCTATGCAGCTTGGAAGGACCAGGTTATCCTTGGAGGAGCGTAACAGGCGAAGAACGAGCAACCTTTGCTTTTACTGCGGAGCCAAGGACCACGCTGTCAGGAGTTGTCCGGTAAAAGACCAGGCTCAGTAGGATCCAGGAGAGTCCTGCTGAGCCCGGTAAGTCGTCAAAAATTCTCCTCCATGCTCATGCTGCCAGTAGAGTTGTCTGTCCAGGGTCAGAAGACCTCAACCAAAGTGTTTATAGATTCCGGAGCTGATTCTGAGTTCATTGATGAGACTTTTGCAAGATCACTTGGGGTTGAGTTTGTTTCCTCTCAGAATGATCATAAGGTCACTGCTCTCGATGGTCATGTCCTGGCGCAAGACAACAATGAGACTAAGCCTATTCATTTATCAATCTGTGGCAATCACCATGAGACTATAAAGTTTTTCGTCATTCATTCCCCTGATCTGCCTGTCATTTTAGGAGCTACCTGGCTAAATACACACAATCCACGGATCAACTGGGTCAAGAGGGAGATCACTGGATGGGCGGAGAAATGCTCTGAATCTTGTCTGTTGGACGCTGTTTTGGACTCAAGTCAGTCAAACGATAAGCCCGAGGACTACCCTGACATCTCCAAGGTACCTCCCGAATATCTGGACTTAAAGGAGGTGTTCAACAAGACCAAAGCCACGTCTCTACCTCCTCACAGACCCTATGACTGCCCCATCGACCTTCTTCCAGGTTCTACCCCTCCTTGTGGTAGACTCTTTTCGCTGTCTTGGCCAGAACAGGAAGCAATGGTGAAATATATTAAAGAAAGTTTACAGGCAGGCATAATTAGACCTTCGGTGTCACCAGCCGGGGCAGGGTTCTTTTTTGTGAGGAAGAAAGATGGATCACTCAGACCATGCATTGACTATAGGGGCCTCAATAACATTACCATAAAGAATAAATATCCATTACCTCTTATGTCATCTGCTTTTGATTTAATCCAGGGAGCAAAGTTTTTTACCAAGCTTGATTTACGAAATGCATACCACTTGATCCGCATTAGAGAAGGGGACGAGTGGAAGACCACTTTTAACACCCCCTCAGGACACTATGAGTATCTGGTAATGCCCTTTGGCCTCACTAATGCTCCGGCAGTCTTTCAATCCTTGGTTAATGATCTCCTAAGAGACATGATCAACCACTTTGTCTTTGTGTATCTCGATGACATCCTCATTTTTTCTCGTGACCTCGTCTCCCATAGAGATCATGTCAGAAGAGTACTTTTAAGACTCTTACAGAATAAGCTATTTGTCAAAGCCGAGAAGTGTGAATTCCATCAGACTTCCACTTCATTCTTGGGATTAAATATTGCCCCCAATCAGGTCTCCATGGATCAGGCCAAGGTTGAGGCCATTCAGGAATGGCCAGTTCCTCAGGACAGAAAGGCCCTACAACGCTTCCTAGGATTTGCTCATTTTTATAGGAAATTTATCAAGAGTTTCAGCCAGGTCGCAGCCCCGTTACACTCACTAACCTCAATAAAAAAACAGTTTGTTTGGAACCAGGAAGCTCAGGTCGCTTTTGACCATCTCAGAGAGCTGTTCACAATGGCACCCATCCTTCACTCACCAGACGAAACTAGACAGTTCATTGTTGAAGTGGACGCTTCAAGCTCGGGAGTTGGGGCTGTGCTAAGTCAGGTTTTTGACGATAATCAGTTGCATCCATGTGCTTTCTTCTCTAGAAGGTTGACCAGTGCCGAACAAAACTACGATGTGGGCGAAAGAGAGCTGTTGGACGTCAAATTAGCTCTGGAAGAATGGAGACACTGGTTAGAGGGAGCCAGTGAACCTTTCATCATTTGGACGGACCATAAAAATCTGGAGTACCTCAAAACTGCTAAGAGATTGAGTTCCCGTCAGGCCAGGTGGGCTCTGTTCTTTTCTCGTTTTTCTTTTCAACTCACCTATAGGCCTGGCGAAAAGAATACCAAGGCGGATGCTCTCTCTCGGATCCATGAAGGAAAGGAGGTGGAAGAGGAACCCGGATCAGAGGAGTTCATCCTGCCACGGACCGTGCGCCTTTCCATCACTAAGTTGGAGGAGGACCTCCGTCAAGCTCTTCAGGAACACCCATCTCCATCAGCCTGTCCCTCAAACCGAATGTTCGTTCCCCTTGAACTAAGAACCAAAGTTTTAATGTTTTGTCATAACTCAAAGATATTCTGTCACCCAGGCATCACCAAGACCCTGTCCGTGGTGAAATCACAGTTCTGGTGGGAGACCCTTAACAAAGACGTCCAAGAGTTTGTGTCTGCCTGCGCCCAGTGTGCCCAAGCCAAAGTGTCCGCCCAGCGGGATTGCTACGTCCCCTTCCGATCCCCTCTCGACCTTGGTCCCACATCGCCATGGACTTCACGGGTCTGCCCGCATCCTCGGGTATTTCAGTTATTTTGACGATCATTGATCACTTTTCTAAGATGGTTCACCTTGTCCCTTTAAAGAAGCTTCCCATGTCTAAAGAACTTGCTGAGATCATGTCAAGAGAAGTTTTCAGGCTCCACAGTATCCCCAAGGATATTGTTTCAGACCGTGGACCCCAATTCATCTCAAAGTTTTGGCGGGAGTTTTGCAATCTTCTGGATATCTCGATCAGCTTGTCTTCAGGGTTTCATCCCCAGACGGAATGGGCCAACCAGGAGATTGAGACCAAGCTTCGCCTTCTGTGCTCCACCGAACCGGCTAAGTGGTCAAATAACTTACCATGGGTGGAGCATGCCATGAACTGTTTGCCCTCTTCTGCCACAGGTCTATCACCGTTTTACACGGTTTATGGATACCAGCCTCCCGTCTTCACCCTCCAGGAGAGAGCGGCTGGGGTTCCTTCGGCGTTTGCTGCAGCCCATAGGTGTCGCCGAACCTGGGCCAGGGCCCGAAAAGCCCTGCTTAAGATGTCGGCGGTGTACTCCTGCGCAGCAAACCGGAGGAGGTCCAA
>NC_051446.1:5147652-5154795 GCF_001649575.2 Kryptolebias marmoratus | reverse complement strand
TGTGTCACAGTTCCATCTGTTCCTGCCACGCCTCTTGTCTCTAGTCATGCCACAGCCACTTAACTTCCTACTCCCAGTTTCTAGCCACGCCTCAGTTTCCATGACCACGCCATTAGCCTCATCTGTTTCACCTGTTCCTGTCTCTATATATACTCACAGCTCCCAGTACTCAAGCGCCAGATTATTGAAAGCCTCACAGCCAGTAAATGTCCAGCGTTATATTCTCATTCATGCCTGATCTCGACCCTTGCCTGTTCCACGACCATCGTCTCTTGCCTGCTCCCTGCCTGATACTGCTTTGGACTCTGACCTCTCGTTACCGACCTCGCTTCGTTTACCTGGACCTCGCCCTTTGGATTTTCCCTCTCTGGTTTTGGCTTTGGACCTCTGACCCACCGGTAACGACCCTACGCCTGTACCTGGACTGTCCCTCTCGCCTCAGCCCCTTTCAGACAAGCCTGTCTGCACCTAGCTACCAAGCTAAGGAGGACTTACCTGTTCTGGTCCCAATCCACGACGGTCACGTGAGTGCGCTGTTCAGAGCCTCTGGTCCCGCTCTTAGTCTGTCCATAATAAAATCCTTAAAACTTTGTTATTGTGTTGCGAGTCTGAATCCTGTCAAGTCCTGCCTTGTCAATTACAGCAGGATTGAGTCTATCTTACCCTGGATTACAATTAACAAAAATGTCAAGTGGATAAATTATGTTTATTATAATCAACTTGTAAATTTCACAGTTGAGGGATTCACAGCTCTGGGAGATCAACTTCATGAGACAAGTAGGATGGTAAGACAAAACAGGCAAGATTGGATTCTAGTGAGTATGGGAGGAGTCTGTCATATGTTTGGAAATCAATGTTGCACATATATTCCCACTCATACAGCACCACGTGGTGTGCTTAGGACATCAATGATTAAACTGAATAATTTAAAAGCAGAACTGAAGAATAATGCAGGCAGGAGCAACTGGTATTGGAAAGGCCTAGAGGAAATTTTCGGAGAATGGGGAGCTTTAGTTGTTAAAACTGGAATAACTTTAATAATAATACTAATTGTTATTTTTCTGCTTGTGTGTTATGTTGTCCCGATTCTGAGGAAATGGATTCTGGGGACCGTGTACAGGTGGATGACCGTAGCTGACAATCATAAAAAGGACTGACACATGGACCGCCTGGACCTGTGAGGTCGTAAACTCGATGACAGAGCTCATAAATGTCTGTGGAAAGCATCATTGGACGAAAAGGACTGGACTGACAATCAGTTACATCTTATGAGCCAATCGAGGATTGGACAGATTTAGTTGCATCCAAAGACACTCAGTTACACGTCCACATTACAACACATTTATAACAAAATGCAGTCGACACAGGCGGCCACACACACACCTCGACATACATGCATAAAACGAACTCATACATGCACATTTACATTTTAATTTTATTCAGTTTGATATCCATATTGGACTTTTTCAGATGTCTTTGTTTTATTTTCTATCATGTTTTTTTCATATTCCATTTTATTTTACTTTGTTGATTTTTACATCCTATGTTATATTGTTTAAGTTGCATTGTGTGTTTTGGATCATTGTGTGTATCATGGCTAGGTTCCATTTGTACCTTTTGGGTGGTCGCCCTGTTTGGGGGAGGGGAAATAGTTTTTTCACTTGGACCATGCAACAAAACAGCCAACCAGGGTTTTTCGATTCTATACAAATGGAACAATGATCTTGTATTACTCTTTGTGATGTGTTATGGTAATTTGTGTTAGTGTTATCACCTACTGTTACCTAATCATAGGTTAGCCCCCTATGTTTTATGTTATCACACCGTGTACATGTTTGATATTTAACTCACTTTAAGGTAATCGGGTAGATATTCTTATAGTATCCTCATTAGTATGTATTAGTTTTCAATATTTTGAAAAAAGGGGGAATGTAGAGGAGGATTTAGAGAGGTTGTCTACCAAATATGGAAGGAGAAAGAGTAAACAGGAGATATGTTCGTTTGTAAAGAGTATTCGGTTGTTATTGCCAGGAACTTTCCAGAACAGTGGGTTTGTGATAAGAGATTGTTCATAATGACAGGACAATTCCTGGAAAACAGTGTGCTCGTTCTGGCTGGTTTCCTGTAAGTGTCGTAGGAGTTTTGTAAGTGGTCAGAAATATGCAATACACACCAATGAATTTTGTTTGCATAAATACGCCCTGTTTCAAAGATACTTTGGGATTTGGGGGTAAAGCTGAAGATGAGCAGTTGTGTCAATAAAATCCCCCATGTATTTGGCTGAAATGTGATACGAGTCCCTGACTATCATTTCGGTGTGGGAAAAACCTTTTTTCACCTACACCACTGGGGTGAAATTGAACACACAGGACACAATAGCGATGGCTGCTCTGCGAATCGCTCTCTTGCGACTTTTCTCCAATAAATTTGATTGGTTACGAAATTGGAGGGATTTTGACATTTTCAAAAGCAGTCTGTGTCATTGTGTGTATCTTAATAATGTGAAATGTCATATAATGTAGAAAAGTCAAACACAGCTAAAATGATGCTGAATGATGCTTTCCTCCATGTTTAAAGTGCTTGCAGACTACAGTGTACAGCCAATGAAACTCACTGATTGGTTTTAGTGCCATGCGACAGCGACAAAAGTTGAACATTTTCAACTTTGTTTTGTCGCGTCGCCTACCCACATGTGCACGTCTACGTGTACGAGCTCGAAATTTCACATGCATGAATTTCACCAGTTGCTCAGCTGGAGGAGGGCAAGCGATTGTGGCCAAATCACACAAGTTCGATTTGAGAGGGAGCAACGTCTCTTCCAGTGTGTCAACCCCATTAGACTGCTGGAGGACAAATTGACAACATTTCGTCACTCTGTTGCCATCTTACTTGCTCTGCTGTAATATTTCTATCATCAGCCTCATTTTTTTGTCTTTCTTTCAATAGAAACGCCACCTGGACCCATCATTCTTTGTTTGTCTGTGTCTTGTTCCTGTGCTGTCAAACCCCAGCTGGTCAAAGCAGATAGCCGCTCATCCTGGTTCTGGTTCTGCTGGAGGTTTCTTGCTGTTAAAAGGGAGCTTTTCCTTTCCACTGTTGCCAATGTGCTGCTCAGGATGGGAGACAGCAACAAAGTGACAGTTCATCACAATCTGCTGCCTTCTTTAGATAGATACCTTTTACTAATTGTCTCTTTATAATGTACTTGCATGTTTTTGTACAGAGCCCTAAAACAACTTTTGTTGTGACTTGGCGCTATATAAATAAACTGAATTGAACTGAATTAAATTGGAGTCCAGGAGTTGGTGGACTCTGTAAAAAACAGCTGAAAACTTGGAAATACTGCAGATTTAGATGAGTCAAGTCAGTGATTCGGGTTAAATACTCACTGGAAAATCAGCAGACTCAGATGAGTTGTACATGCACATATACATTCATCTTACATCAATAACACATTTAAGACAAATTAACATTTTAGTTAGCATATATTTTATTTGCACATTTGAAATTTTTGTTCCATCATTTGTAATTAATTTGTTCTGTTTACTGGTGTGTTGGACTGTAAAATAAACATCTCTGATTACTAGACCTCAACATTCATTGTCATAGTTTATTTTTTAGGGGGGGCTTTTTGGCAGCAGGGTAGGGTGGTACAGTGTCACTGACTCAAGTGACCCGGATCACTTAGAAGACTGAATCACATTAACCCAAGTCGATAAAGTTAACCAAATTTACCAGAAATATAGAGAGAACATACCTGGAACTTATCTGATTTTTACGTGGTACTTGCGCAATGTGTATCCAGTAAGTAACAGTAATATGTGTTGCTGTGGCTAGCAATACATAACGTACATAACACAGTATGCACCATGTAAATACCAGGTTGCATTATGTGTTGTTACCCAAAGTCAGGATGTCTCCTCATAATGCACAGCATCATGTTTGGAGAAACTCAAACACAGTACATCAACGCAAACATAAACTGTCAAAAATCATAGCGGAGAGGTGATGGTTTGGGCTTGTTTTGCAAACACAGGACTTGGTCACTGTGCAGTGAATGAGTCAACCCTGAACTCCTATGTAAACCACAAGATTCTAGACTCAAATGTGAGGCTATCTGTCCAACATCTGAAACTTGGACCAAACCAGGTCATGATGCAACAGAACAATGATCCCAAACACAGCAGAAAATCTTCAACAAAACAGATAAAAACATTTTAAAACAAATAAAAAATAGAAATAGAAATCAACATGCTGTAATAATTCAGTCAAAGTTCAGACCTCAACTTGACTGAAATGCTGTGGTGGAACACTAAAAGATGCAGAAACAAATGTCTGGAGACCTCAAATAACTGAAGCTATGTTGGAAAGAAAAGTGTGCCAAAATTCCTATACATGTCACAGCTCCATCTGTTCCTGCCACGCCTCTTGCCACAGTCACATAACTTTCCACAGTTCCACAGTTCTAGTCACGCCCATGTTGCCATGCCCACACAATTAGCCTCATCTGTTTCACCTGTTCCTGTTTCTTTAAATACCCACAGCTCACACACCTCAGTGCCAGATTATTGAAAGCCACCAAGCAAGTAGATGTCCAGCGTACTCCTCTCGTCCATGCCTGATCTTGACCTTTGCCTGTCCCTCGACCATCGTCTCTTGCCTGCTCCCTGCCTGATTCTGCTCTGGACTCTGATCTCCCGTTACCGACCTTGCTTCGTACACCTGGANNNTTCTCCCCGTCTGGATTTGGCTTCGGAACTCTGACCTACCGGTAACGACCTCACGCCTGGACTTGGACTTTCCCTCTCGCCTCAGCCCCTTTCAGACCTGCCGGTCTGCAACGCAAAACCCAGCTAGAGTGGACTTACCAGTTCCGGTTCTGCCACTAGCCGATCACGTGAGTGAGTCGATCAAAGACTTTGAGCTTACTTCCAATCTCCTGGCAATAAAATCCTTAAAACTTTGTTGTGTCGCTGTGAGTTTGAGTTCTGCCAAGCCTCGCCTTGTCAATACAACCATGTTAAAATCTTACTCCTACTGATAAAGTCCTACAGAAAACCACTGGTGAAAGTGATTGCTGCTAAAGGAGATTCTGCAAGTTTCTGGATAAGGGACTGGATTTAATATTTCACACAGTTTTCCCATTTTAGATTGAATTTTGTTTAATTAAAAAGTGACAGTGGAATCTGTTGTGTCTTTGTTTACTTTAAGTTAGATTTAAATAATTTTACAACCTGGAAAAGACAAGATAATTATTATTATTATTATGTCCTAAT
Source organism: Kryptolebias marmoratus (assembly GCF_001649575.2). Lineage (NCBI taxonomy): Eukaryota > Metazoa > Chordata > Actinopteri > Cyprinodontiformes > Rivulidae > Kryptolebias > Kryptolebias marmoratus. The sequence goes on along the minus strand of NC_051446.1, from coordinate 5,149,519 downwards.
ACCCAACTGCAAAAGGGTGAACTTTCTTTTTCCCCATGACATTATATACTTTGTTCTTAAATTTCTATGATCTGCTGCACACTCAATGAACAGGTTGAATTTATTGCTAGTACTGAATACTAACAGATGTGTGTTATTATGATGGAGTGACTAAATTAAAAATGATGAAGTTTTGTGTCTGTAGACTTTGTAGATGTATCTGTCTCAGCTGAATGCAGGGAAACACAGAGAATCTACATGTATCAGCTTCCAGAGTGGGCTGATTCAGTATCCAGTGTGATATCAGAGTAAGTATGTGTCTGTAAGGCTAAATAAATAGTAGGATGAGAGTCTTATGTGAGGCAGAGGGGAGAGCTGATTCTGGGATTATTAAGAGGTTCTCTCACAGTGAAGGCCAGTGTAGAAAGGGCCTGGTAAGGCAGCCTGTGATGACCAAATGCTCTGTTGATTGGCCATCTTGCATTCATTAAAGCAGGTTTGATGATGCACTGTGTCCATCAGTCTAGGAAGATCCGATAACAAAGCGGAGCAGGGTAAGGTGATCCCTAAGCAGAACTGTGGCTGCAGGCCACTGCCTCCAGTCCCAAAGAAACACCCCTCTGTTTCACTGGAGTAAAAATGGAGACCCTGAGAAGAACATAATGAGGCATATGTGGGCGCAGATATGAGGACCAACAAGAGGTGCTTTTAAATATTTTATCTATCCTAGAAGAAAACTAGTGATCTGAACAATTACATACACAACTGGAAAAATTGCATTTTCTGCAAATTGCAATGTAAATGGTGAGTGCTAAATGACTGCTGAAACTTGATAAAGAAGCTGAAATTAAGTTGTTATACCAAAAAGTACCAAAACAACAGCTAAAAACAATTGTTAAAAAGCTAAAATAAGCACCATGCTAGCAAATATAGATAGAAATATTAAACAATAAATAAATAATTAAATATAGCAAAAGATTAAAAAACTAAAAGTAGCAAAAAGGCAAGCGAAAAGTAGCAGAACTGTACATAAAAGCTTAAAAAAGGTTACTTTTTACAAAAAGAAGGCTAGTCTCCTGTGGTGGATAAAGGAAAAGATCATTTTTTTTTCTCAAATCAGCTCTTACATTAAAATAAAAGCCTATTTAATATGCAACTAGTGGCACACAGAGGGCACAAACCTCAGCCAAGACCATAGCGTCAATGCAAAATAGTCTGATCCAGATTGTGATCTGGATCACCACAAAAACCTAATCACTTGTTGGGGGACTGCCATTGGAATGATAGGATGAACTTCAGTGCATCCTATATGTTCCTATGGTAGCCACCTATTGTTATCCACCTCTAAAAGTGTCTTTATATACACTCCTGATCAAAATCTTAAGACCAGTCAAAAAATTGCAAAAATTTGCATTTTGCACTATTGGATCTTAAGAAGGTTCTAAGTAGAGCTTCACAATGTTAAAAGAAGAAATCAGCGTAAGAGACAAAAACTTTTGAGCGGGGAATTAATTGAAAACTGCATTTACACTCAAACATGATTTTTTCAGCTGATCAAAAGCTGCTTTTTTGGCCCTGCTTCATGGGTGGTGCAAGCTTAGCTCCTGTTCACTCATTGGTCATGGGTGTGACCAGATGCAAGCATGAAGGGTGAATGGTAGGATTATAAACAACAGCGTTAGCTTACCTTGCAACGTTTATGCCGTCTGTCCCCCAGCTGAAGGCGCTGTAAAGCCTGAAATCTCTGGCGGATAACAGCTGTCCTACTCCGCTCAACAATCGCGGCATCCAGAGCATTTCTTCCACTGCGCCTCTCTTCCTGAAGTCTCAGGAGAATCCCCATAAGTTTAAAAAACAGCAACAACACAGGGCCAAAGTTGTTCATAGC
>NC_051446.1:5143063-5147508 GCF_001649575.2 Kryptolebias marmoratus | reverse complement strand
CCCGCAACACAAGGAGGCGTTCCTCTGCTAATGTGCTTGTATAAACTTGCTAAGTGTATTTCAATGGAACCAGAGACCTAAAACATGCAAAAACAGAATAATATTCAAAAGAAAAAACAACCATCAGAGCAGTTTTACAATTTATGGGCAGAATGACAGGACAACCTTGAACTCTGGGTGTCTGTTTAATGACCAAATAGATCAATAAATATTGAACTGCAAGTCGGCCGTCAATGTAATTAAAATATTTTACTATCTGCTGATATTTGTGCTTCCTATGTTAATGCAGAGTATGGCAGAGAATCACATGCTATATGTATATTTCTCATTTTGTATTATAAGCTTTCTGTTAGTTGGGATTTTTTTGTTATTCTTATTCCTATCAGGGTGGGTGGAGATTGCAGCGAACTCGATGCACAGACTCATTCTGGTTCCGGGAATAAAAATAATGTATTTCAAATAAAAAGAAACAAAACACTCAAAATCTTAAGATTCTTAAGATTTTGATCAGGAGTGTATATACACTCCTGTGTATATACACTCCTGAACACTTCCTTCTAGGAAGGTAAGTGGATTATGATCAGTGTATACTTTAACAAAAGATGCTCCACTTGACACATAAATCTTAAAATGCTGAATGGCAAGTACCAGAGCCAAAGCCTCCTTTTCTATGGTGGAATATCTGCGTTGATGCAGATTTAACTTCTTGGAAAAGTAAGCAACAGGTCTACTCCGAAATTATCTTCCTGTAAGAGTACAGTTCCTACCCCTACATCACAAGCATCAATAGCTAGCTTAAATGGCAAAGAAAAACTGGGAGCTGTTAGGATTGGTTCGCAGGACAAAATGGCCTTAAGTTGTTCAAACGCCACCGTACAGGAATCTGTCCAAACAAACTTTGCAGACTTCCGTAAAAGATCGGTTAAAGGTGAAGCCACTGTAGCGAAATTTGGGACAAACTTTTGGTAGAAGCCAGCCATTCCAAGAAATCTCATGAGTTCCCTCTTATTCTTTGGAGCTGGCATTTGAGCTACAGCTTGCACTTTCGCAGCACAAGGTCGAACTTCGCCTTGTCCTACTACATGTCCAAGGTAGGTTATGGAAGCCTTGTCTATCTCACTCTTTGGCAAGTTGATAACAAGTCCAGCGTCTTCTAATCTCTCAAAGAAGCATGTCATATCTTCTATGTGCTGTTACCAAGTATCAGCATACAATACCACATCATCAATGTAAACTGTACAGTTTGACAAACCTTCTGTAACACGAGTCATTAACCTCTGGAAAGAAGCAGGAGCATTCTTAACCCCAAAAGGTAACACCTTAAACTGATATAAGCCATCTGTTGTACAAAAGGCAGAGATTTTTCTTTGCTCGCTCCGACAAAGGAACTTGCCAATATCCTTTCAGAAGGTCAAACTTTGAAACGAACTTGGCTGCACCAACCCGATCAATACAATCTTCTATTCTAGGGATCGGGAAAGAGTAAGACTTGGTTAAGGCGTTCACTTTTTGGTAGTCAACACAAAATCAAATGGAACCATCAGGTTTTGGAACCACTACTACAGGAGAGCTCCTCTCACTCATACTGGGCTCAATAATATCATGTTGTAACATGTATTTCACCTCCTGTCTAACTTTATCCATCTTATCAGGATTTACCCTATATGGATGTGGTTTAATGGGAGTAGAAACACCAATATCTATGTCATGCTCTGTTAAAGACGTCAAACCTGGTGAATCACCAAACAGCATAAAAAATTTCTTCAGGAGAGCTGTCACATCAGTTTTTTGGTGAGCAGTTAAATGACTCAGGAACTTCTCCTGATCAGCCAACACTGCACTATTCGCCAACTCAAGGTCCTTAGGACCCATACTACCCAGTTCAGCTGAATCCATTTCTTCCTCTTGGTTAGGATGAGTAACACACACAGCTACTGGTGATAGTGCGCTCCGTTCATAATATGGCTTAATGAAGTTCACATGGCACAAACGGGTCGACTTTCTCCTGTCTGGAGTAGATATGACATAGTTAACTTCACCCACTTTTTCCTTAATTATGTATGGTCCAGAAAATTTTGTTTGCAGGGGGTCACCTCGAATGGGCAAAAGTACCAACACTTTGCAAACCTTCTAGAAATGGCTTTCCGATCAAAATGGTCCTTCATCTTTCCTTGGGCTTGTTGTAACTGACTTTTGGCCAAAATGCAAGCTGCTTTCAAGCGCTCCTTAAACTCAGAAACATAATCCAAAACGTTTCTATCAGGTTTTTCAGCCAGAAATTTCTCTTTGACCAACTTCAAAGGACCCCTCACTTCATGTCCATAGACCAACTCGAACGGACTAAAGCCTGTAGATTCACAGACAGAGTCATGGATAGCAAACAATAGAAATGGAACACTCTTATCCCATTCCCCAGGCTGATCCACACAGTAGGTCCTGATCATGGACTTAAGAGTCTGATGGTATCATTCCAGCCCCCCCTGTGATTGGGGATGGTACACAGATGACTTACAGTGCTTAATCCCTAGCTCTTTCATCACAGCTTGAAAAACTCCAGCCATAAAGTTAGAGCCCTGATCAGACTGCATCTCTCTAGGAAGCCCGAACTGAGTAAAAAACTTAAGAAGGCAATCCAAGACTGTTTTTGAACAAATGTTACGCAGAGCGAAAGCTTCCACGTAATGTGTGGCAACATCCATAACTGTTAACAGATATTGGTGGCCACGCTTAGTTTTTGGTAAGGGGCCCACACAATCTATTAAAACACGACTGAATGGTTCTCCAACCACTGGAATAGGAATCAGTGGCGCAGGTGGAATGTTTTAGTTGGGCTTTCCACCCATTTGACACACATGGCAGGTCTTACAAAATTCCACAAAATCCCTTCAGATTGTGGGTCAATAAAAGTGCCTCATGATCTTATCCCTGGTCTTATTAATGCCCAAATGCCCTGAAGTAGGAACTTCATGAGCTAATCTCATAATCTCTTCCCTATAGCAAAAGGGAAGGATCATCTGATGATACACTCTCCACTCTTCAGTAGCCGGACATTGAGGATCCCTCCACTTTCTTATCAAAATGCCATCTTTCACATACAAACTTATAGACTCTCCCGCCACATCTTCTAAAGTACCAGCTTCAATGCATCCCTAACAAAAGGATCATTGCTCTGTTCCCTAATCAAATCCTCCTTATGTGAGGATTTGGATTTTTTGTGTTCTTGGTTTTGTTTTCTTTATTTAGTCTTGTGATTGTTTTCAGTTTATTTATTTTTTCCTGTTTATGTTCCTGCTCAGTAGTTCACTCCTCCCCTGTCACTCTTTTTGCCCTCCTTGTCACGCCCATCTCCACCTGTCCATAATTATCTCCACTCACCTGTTTCTACTTACCTCGTCACCCTCAGTATTCAAAAACCCGGTCACTTCTCTCACTATCCGCTGGTTCATTGTTTTTCCTTTGTTGATAGTAGCTGTCTCCGTGCCTTAGTTCCCTGATGTTTTGTTCCATTGCGCTTATTGGTTTTTGTTCTGTTTGTGTTTGCTGCCCCGTCAGCTTTTGTTTTGTTATTTTTCTTTAGTTAATAAATTAGTTTATTTTTACCATGAGTCTGCACTCAGGGTTCTTTTCTGTGTCCCGCGATCCTGACACCTTACTGAACTTTTGGTCATCTACTGCACCCTCAGCAAAAAAAGTTTCAGCAAGAATAACTTCTTGTTCTTCCTGATTTCTCACCATTTCTGTGGATTCTTCCTGATTAACTTGAGACTGGGAACGAGTGACAACACAAGTAGGAAAAACTGCAGGAAATTCCCTTTTCAGGTCCTCGGTCTCAGATGAATATATAGGAGAATTTACAACCAGAGGGGCAACATGTACCTTTTTACCTGCTAAATCATTTCCCAGGACAAATGTGACACTCGGAATGGGTAAACTGGACACCACCACAACTTTAACCACACCTGTCACTAAAGATGACTGTAGATAAACTTTATGAAGAGGGACTGCCTTAAATTCAGAAACATCATTGTTCACTCCTTGAATAAGTGCACACATTTTCATTGAGCCAGAAGAAGGAAGAATCGCATCCCTATGAGGGGCCGTTTAGGACAAAATGTACGTTTTGTCTCTCACACACTACAAAAAACTCAAGCAAACTCAAAAAATATTCACGCACACTCAAAAAAAAACCTCACGCACACTCAAAAAATATTCAAATTGTGTATACACACTACTAAAATGCCACACACGCTTACAAATTTTATCTTTCTCGTACACATACACTGTACCGACGACTCGCGCACACACACAAATGTTACCTTTCTCGCACACACACACAAATGTTACCTTTCTCTCACACACACACTGTCCCGACGACTCGCACACACACACAAATGTTACCTTTCTCGCACACACATACTGTCCCGACGACACGCACACACACACTA
>NC_051446.1:5133864-5141542 GCF_001649575.2 Kryptolebias marmoratus | reverse complement strand
GCGAGAAAGTTAACATTTGTGTGTGTGTGCGAGTTGTCGGTACAGTGTATGTGTGCGAGAAAGATAAAATTTGTATGCGTGTGTGGCATTTTAGTAGTGTGTATACACAATTTGAATATTTTTTGAGTGTGCGTGAGGGTTTTTTTGAGTGTGCGTGAATATTTTTTGAGTTTGCGTGAGTTTTTTGTAGTGTGTGAGAGACAAAACGTACATTTTGTCCTAAACGGCCCCTCATACATCCCTTAACCACCCAGAGTGACTGAGCAGCGCCAGTATCTCGCAAAATAGTTACAGGATAATTATTTCTAGCAACAAACACAACCCCAGAAGAGAGAAAATCTTTATACAGATCCAATACAGCATTGTTTGAGCACTCAACAGCACTCTTTGACCTTTCTGACACTAGTAAACCCGGTTTAGGAGTATTTTCCTTCCTCTTTTGCTTATTTGCCAAAGCCCAACACTCGGTTTTCTTGTGTCCCTTTTTACCACAATAGTAGCACACCAATGCTTCTGAACGCATGCCTCCCTGTCGCTGCACATTCATTTGTGATGTCTTGAACCCTCTTGATGGTTTCAGGAAACCATCTTCAGCTCCAATCCCATGCTGTGTTTGGTAACTAATGGACTTACTCCCGCCTCTCGCTGAACACTGATGAGTGAGTTCAAAATCATCAGCCATAACTGCAGCTTTCTGAATCTCATAAACCTTTTGATCTTCTAGGTAATTTTTTACCTCAAAAGGAATACTAATTTTAAAATCTTCCAAGATAATAAGCTGTTTAAATTTCTCATAGTCCTGACCAATATTCTTTGAACGCACCCATTTGTCAAATGCTATCTCTTTCTCCCTCGCATATTCAATATAAGTATGAGTCGCACTTTTTTCAGGTTACGAAAACGCTGTCGATAAACCTCTGGAGACAGCTGGTAAGCAGCAAGAACAGTAGATTTTACATCTTCATAAGATGATGACTTCTCTGCATCAAGTGCAGCATAAACCTCCAGAGCTCTGCCAGTAAACACGCTCTGAACAAGAAGGGACCATTTATTCTCGGGCCACTTTAGAGATTTTGCAATCTTTTCAAAGGATAGAAAGAAAACATCAACTTCCGTTTCACAAAATTGAGGAACTAATCGGATGTTTTTACTTAAATCAAAACCTCTTTCTACCTCCATTGCTGCAATTTTTTGTTTTTCTACTAACAGCCTTTGTTGTTCATTCTCCAGTTCTTTCTGTTTGCATTCAAACTCTCGCCTCATACGTTCTCTGTCCTACTCAAGCGCGGCAGCTTCCTGTACTGCTCTCTGTCTGATACGCTCTTTTTCTAATTCCAATTTAGGACTGTAACTGTATAACATTTGGATGTGTTTCTGAAGGGCTTACAGGGGAAAACTTACTTTGTAAGACTTCAATCAAATCAACTTTCTTTGTTTCAGGTGGACCCTGAACCTTCAAGTGCTCTGCTATTTTTAACAGTTTTTCTTTTTTAAGTTGGTACCAATTCTCAAAATCCGACCCTCCTTTAGGAATTCTTTAACATTGAATTCTTCCATAACTTCTCGCTACTTTCACCCACCGTTACCAGAATCACCAAAATACCGATATAATTTAAACGGTAGTTCTTTACCAAAATCAAAAGGAAATTCTGCAGGATTCTCGGTCGAGCCCACTTTTTCTTTCTGGGTCACTATTACGTACCGCTACACTACCCCTGCTTGTTCTTTTCTTTTCTTTCTAAAAAATAAATTTACGGGAGAGTAGAGTCGCAACAAAATAAGAAAAGCAATGAAAAGGAAAAGAAGAGACAAGAAAAAAAAAAACATCACCTGACGGAACACACTGTGGGTGAGGGCTTACCTTAGACGTCCGATCCATTTCTCAACCAGCTGACATCCTTAAAAGGGCGAGCCTGCACGATCCTTCGTCCGTCAGACGATTTGTCCAATAGTTTTTTTTTTCTTATATAGTTTTTCCCTCTTTTCTAAAAACAAAACGCATGACTTGTGGTTTTGTGGGTGTCATGATGGGTGGAGACGGAGGCAAACCCAGAACGCAGACTCATATTAAAAGAAACTAATTTATTAAACTAAAGAATAAACAAAACAAAGGCTGACATGGCAGCAAAACAAAAAGAGAAACAGAGCATAAGCACGAAGCAGCAGAACCAGGAAATGACGGCAAGACAACAAGAAAACAACGACAATGGACCAGCGGAGTATAGACAGAAATGACCGGGTTTTAAAGTACTGAGGATAATCAGGTAAGTGGAGACAGGTGACATGATTACCAGACTTTGACAGGTGTAAGTGGGTGTGGCAGGAAGGAAGAGAGAGATAGACTGAGGAAGAAGGAGAAAGTGAAAAAACATGAAACAGAAACTAAATACAAACCAATTAACTAAATAAGAATGAAACAAAACCAAAACACCGGAAAAAAACCCAAATCACCACAGTGGGTGGTCTGTCTCAGCAGTACTAAAAATCTGTTAGCGTCCAGTCGGTTTATCCAAAATCTCCAAACGAAAGGAAACAAATTTCTTCCTGGCCAAAAACATCCGACGCTCCCCTCTGGGTGGATCCGTCCCGAGGTGAAGGTACCACCTCACTCATCAACCTCAGGTGCGCTACCAGCCCAGTTAAAAACACTTGGACTGGCTGTCAAACAACTTGGTATAGATGAGTAAAAAATGGAAAACAAAAAATTACAATAGTAAAAACAAAATTACAATTGTAAAAACAAAATTAGAAATAACGTTTGATCCCTTTGCAGCAAACAATATGGAGAATGTGAATGAATGTCACTTTTTCGTGTGATAGTCGAAGAAACAATTTTTGTCCTTTGTAAAGCACAAAAGTACTTTGCACTTCAGGCAGGCGATTTTTGTGTAGCCAACCTTGCACAGCCTGCATCGTCCGCGTTTATCAGCATGGATGGGAAAATGATCGACTCGGTCTAGTCTGACATCAACCTATGGCGATCCTCTGAAGTGGAGGTGGAGGTGGGGCAGCTTGAAGGGGTTCTGGAGCATCTTCCAGTGATGGGTGTCCTCTTTTCCTGCTGTTCAAGTCAGCCTGTTTGCCAACCTTGATTAGGGCATCTGCAACTTGAGTACGGAAGTCAAGAAGTGGCATATACTTCTTCTCCTGCTTCTGGGTGAGATGACAGCGGTAGAGGAGCCAGCTGTTGACCAGTGATAGGTCAATCAAGTAGTACAAAATGTGCAGATACCAACGACGTGGGCGGATTTCAATGCGATAGAGAGCTACAAACATGTCTGCCAAGTCTACTCCTCCCATGTTATTGTTGTACACCTTGACAATGTGGGGTCTGTCCACTTCCACATATTCCTTCTTCTCTTTTGACCACCTTCTGCATCTATCAACAGGATCAGGGCCAATGAAGGATGATGCCAGTAACACTGCCTTGTTATCATGCCACTTCACGATGACCATCCCACTTGTCATTTCGTATTTCACTTCATACGCACCACGCCCAGCCTTTGACAGTTCCTTGTCATTTTTGAGGGTGCATCCACGGAGACGGTTACGATTAATAGTCCACGCTCATTGGTCACAGTTCCTTTCCCAGTGTATGTTTCAAAGTCACAGACTAGTCCAGTGACCCCTGCACGAGTAAAGACCTTGATTCCCCATTTTTGTGGCTTGTTTTTTATATACTGTTTCATTCCAATCTTTACTTTGAAGGGGATCATCTGCTCATCAATGGAATGGTTTTCTTCCGGTTCAACTTTCAAACAGTTGGCACGGACTTTCTCAAGTACTGGTCGGACCTTGAACAATGGATTGTATCCAGGCTCACCTTTTTGTTTCATATTGGTGTTGTCGTTCATATGGATGTATGTTCGCAGATGATCAAATCGCTTACGTCCCATGACTGTTGCAATTGGATCGTAGCGTGTTGCCGTCTGCCAGTATATACGGTACGATGGTATACATACTACGGTCATCAAGATGTGTAAATCAGTGAATTGCTCCATTTCAGAAGGGGTTGTTTTCAGTTCTGGGCCTTTCTTCATAACTGCATACAGGTTAGATTGGTGAGAAATTGGTTCAAACATGGATTTGTCCATGAACTGATCAAAATACCACTTTGGACTTGGTATTTCATCTGGTGGAGGAGAGAACGCAGGTCCTCGGAATGAAGTGTCTATGTCAGCTGCTGAGGGTTACCTCTGCCTCCAAGAAAACTCTTTGTTGAGTAGAGCTGGGTCTGGCTGAGGTTCATTGTCATCTGGGACCTGTGTCTGCGTGTACATTATGAATTTCAACATCAAGGTGGTTGGGATTAGCTCTTGCTATTGCTGCCAGTGGCTCATCATCATCAAGGCTAGAGTCAGAAATGTATGCTTCAGGAGCAAAATCTGGATCGTCAATATTATTGTCTAAAATGGATTCTGTGTCAGATAAAGCCCCATCAGGAATGCAAATCATCTCAATGGCTTCCCTGACTGAATAAAATCTTTGTCGGCCTGCCATAACGCACCCCAAATTCTGAAAAGGGAGTAAAAAGCTTTCAGTTAAAAAAAAGATCTATACTATATCTGTATATATGTGCCATGGAATTTAGGCTACATCAGTTTTCCTCACTGCACAGTCAATTGAACATTGTATTATGCCATTGCTTTTGATGAAATCTGCCTCTGATAGTTTGTAACTTCACTCAATTTTCCATAATAATAATAATAATAATCCAGTCAATTCCAGTCAACAGTATAACTAAAGTGAAACTAGACAGTGCTTTTATCATCATCCCATAGAATTTATTTCCACTTTTTGTGACCTAGGCCTCAAGCTCCTAAGTCTCTGGTAAAAGTCTAGAAGCTTCAGCTTTTGTTTTACTCTTTGTCATGTTTTGGAAAGCTGGGCCATGCTAACCTCTTGTACAGCAGGGGAGAGCTCATAACATCCCAGCAGACATATCCAGACCACCAGGGGCTCTGTAGATTGTTGTCAGCTCTTCCAAGCACTGCAGGCCTACTTAAAGACTGTTCTCCCTTCACACAGTATGTAAATGTACCACCAGAGAAGGGAACATACTGGAACATATATATTGTAACTGCTCACATAGCAGTGCCACAGCCCCATGTTGGACAGTCAGATCATGTCTCTGCACCTCTTACCAGCTTACTTCCTGCTCAGAAGAAGATTCAGTTCCGCTCCAAAAAGTCATCAACACTTGGCCTGAAAATGGCCTTTCCCAGCTACAGGACTATTTCATGAATACAGACTGGAATATGTTTGAAAATCGGACCTGGAAAACTACACACAAACAGTGTGTAGTCTGAGGGCTATCTCACTGACAAACAATCAGTGCTGAGCCACTTGGAGCAACCTGGAACATATGTCAGACTGCTGTTTGTAGATTTCAGTTCAGGCTTCAGCACAATAATTCTGGACATTCTCATAAAAACAATACTGGACCTGCAGTTGACCATGCCCCCTTTCAAATTAATGGAGACGTGGTGGAAATAGGTTCCTGGGTCCCAGAGCTGACCTGGTGTGAAAACAACAAAGCATTGATGGTGATGGCTCAAGAGAGATTACACTTCCTGAGGATCCTCAGGAAGAACAAATTGGGTCAGAGGCTGCTGGTGGCCTTCTGCAGAACCACCATAGAGTGCAGTCTTGTAATGCATCACTGTGCGGTATGCTGGAAGCTTGGCTGCAGACAGAAATGTCCTGCGGATGGTCATAAACACGGCCCAGAAAATTATAAGATGCCCTCTGCCATCCTTGGAGGAGATTGCTGGCTCTAGATGTCTTTGAAGGTCCACTGCCAACTTCAAAGATCCATCCCATCTAGTGCATTATTATTATTTAAATAGATGCTTTCTGGCAAGGCCCTTACATCCAGACTAAAAACCAGTTTCTGTCCCTGGGCTAGCAGAACACTCAAGACATCCTAACTCATGTGCAACTATATCCTCTGTCTTGGGAAATCCTTCTGTTTTTTTTTTATTCTATTCTATTCTGTTCATAAGTAATTCACATTTATTCACCATCTAAAATTTTAAATTTATTTTGCAACTGCAATAGCTTCAAATCAGAGGTACTTCTTGACACATTTGCCACTTTAACCTTGTAGATATAATTCAAAAGGATTGTGCACACATTTTGCTATGTATAGAGGTGGTTGTTTTTATTCTTTATACTGTTGGCTTATTCTTTATCTGGAGTTGTCTTTTTTTAAGTATATCAACATAGAGAGATGCACCTGTAATTTAATTATCTGTGACCTATAATGACAATAAAGCTATTCTATTCTAAGCACATTTGAATTTTTAAATTTTTAAAGTGTTTATTTCCATTTACATGGACGCTGCAGCAGTTCTCCTCCTGAACTGAAGGTGTTGCTAAAGAGGAAATGATACAGCTAAATGGCAAGAAATGCAACCAAAAGAGCTATCCAATGTATGAAATGATAAGAAGGAATTCATTTTTCATAGACAAACATAACTATACTAACTTTTTGATAATTTTTTTCAAGTGGGTGCCTACTGACTTTTAAAATGTTAAATGGATCAGATTTTATTGGTACAAAGCCTAAAAGACCAGTGCATCTAGATTTAACAGCATTCAAAAGGCAGACTTCAAAATATCTTCAAATGTTTGTGGGATTTTTCAATTAACTCACTTAGGTTGCATAGGTGTAATGTCTTCTTGCATAAATATTTGAAACAAATTTTCTGTCAACATAACTGCATAATTGTTGTGAGCATCTTGAACCCCTCCCCATTAAGTTTATTTAATTTAAGAACTCTAGAGCTGTATTTTGGCACCTGCTGGAGGCAGTCCTGTTGACCAAAAACATATGAGGTTATAGCCATGAATGTTCAGGTCTAAAAACCCTGCTGATGATAAATAATTACTAAAAAAACTGGTTCAAGCTTGCCTTTGTCATCTATCTTAAATTAGAAACATGGGGACAGATGCCAAGGTAGGTTTGAAATGGGCTGAGACTGGTGACAAACTAATGGCTGAGAATACAATTTTGCAAGCTGACAACAAAAGGTGTGATGGACAGTTTACAAAAATTGACTGGCTGGTCGCAAACACTCAGAATTCAGTGAGATTAGAACAGAAACTTTGTCTATTTTCTCACAATTATGAGTCACTAAATTGACAGTCAACAATGGCCCAATTGCAGCCCAATGAAATTCGACCCTTGATTCACATTAGCTGGCATGCATTTTTACTTCTAGCAGCACTCTGAATTATGGGGGCTACTTTGGTGCAGGGACATGTAAGAAAGAGACTAATGACAGCTGTACAGTCACCATGCGATCTATTGTTCCACTGCAGAGATACAAGAGCCACACTGAGACTTACAGTATGGCTCTTGAGTGATTTTCCAAATTTGCTAGGATCCAGCCATGTTCTTGTAAGTCATGCAGGTCATTGAAAGAGGTGACCATCCAGTGTGAAAGGGATCTTATGTACATGTCATTTTTATTCTTTATTTTTTTAATTTGGGAAGAAAGATATAAAGGAACATTTAATTTCCTTTATTTACACATTTATCAGAATGTTCTTTAAGCTCCTGCATTGTGGGTGTAATTTGTGATAATGTGCTTTTCCTGTTGTCACTACTGTTAGATTTAAGAACAGAAAAGGCACTGCCCCTTCCATCACTTCACCTAGGGACCCCACCCCC
>NC_051446.1:5127384-5133799 GCF_001649575.2 Kryptolebias marmoratus | reverse complement strand
CAGGCAGTTCCAGGCTGAATGAAAAACAAAATAAAGAAATCTAAATGTCAGTGGGAAGCTGAGTGCATTCCTCTGTCCGTGTCCAGAGAGCGGTCACCCAGAACAACTTGTGATCCCGGGACAAAGCTGACGACAGCAGGTGCCCATATAAAGAAAATTTTCCTCCCAGAATTAGATCTTATCCTGGGGAAGTGCCATTGAGTCACAGATAATACAGCCCCCACTCCTCATCCTGCTGGGTCCAGAAGGATTTTCATTTCAATTTCTTTATACAACGATGCTTTTCATCTTGACCAGGGTGAGATGACAGTGCTGCAACCATGAAATAAATGGGGAGCAGTTGAAAGGCAGAATTATCCTCAGGACCTGCAACATTGCTCGGAATGCCCCACTGTTTCCATTCAAGGATGTTTGTGACATTCTCAGATGCAACTGAAAATTCTCTTTCACACATACACATTCACACACACAGATAGAGGCAAAAATTCAGAGAGGGGTGTGACCTATTCACACAAACAGAAATAGAGGCCTTGTCCACAAAGGGACATTGTTTTTCCAAAACAATATTTTTATTGGCCATTTCTAAAAGTATTCTCTTAAACACAGCACCCTTTCTAGAAATTATTAATTCCACAAGGACACATAAAATTACCTAAAGTGCTATATGTGTGTGTATATATATATATATATATATATATATATATATATATATATATATACAGTATATGATCTAAAGACACACAAACCATAGATTGTATATATAATGTACAAACCACAAAATCTAGGCCGTATTAGAGGTTGACCAATATGACTTTTTATGGCCATTGCTGATTTTTTAAAATAAGAGGCAGCTGATGGCTGAGAAACAACAACACAGACTGAAGGAGGAAATGGGAAGCTGCAGTAATAAAGGAGGGTTTCATTGACATGTCAACACGTCGCTTTAAAGGCTTGGGCCAATATGCAGCGAAAGCGACGCAATCTTGTCAAAGTATTCTTAAAGGCACAGGACTGTGTTAACAATGCTGAGGACTAATGAGATTAAGATGTTTTGTAAGTAAAATTAGCCCAATTTTACATGAATGCTATCGTTCGGGTTCACAGATATACACTGTGATTGTAATAATAACCATAATAATAACAAACACATTATGTGAACATAATAATAATAATAATAATAATAATAATAATAATAATAATAATAATAATAATAATAACAATAATAATAACAATAATAATAATAATAATAACAATAACAATAATAAAAATAATAAACATTATTATTATTATTATTATTATAAAGACCCATTAATTTAACAGGTAAGTCAATTCAGAACCCTATATTTACAATGCCTACCTGGTAAAGAGGCAGCAATAGAAGTCCACAAACAGCAATAATAAAAGCAGAAGATACAAAATCAGCAATTTTCAGACAGACTACTGAAAAAAGAAAAAGATTTTAAAGGATTGTGAACAATAAGAACAGTGACAAGCTTTTTAGAAGTAAATCAAGTACAGAGATCAAGTGAACACATGACTTTTTAAAAACAGAAAATTGTTGAGTTGATCTTTTTCCATTTTCATACGTTTCTGACCTTTGAACAGTAAAACCTTGGTCAACTTCTGACAGACAGACTCTTTTTAAGATGAGGAGTGTAATCTGATAACATGTTTCTGCCGTTTTCCAAGGCCTCATAAACGATGTCTTTCATGACTTCCTTAATGATTTTGTGTTTGTCTATTTGGACGATAATTTTGATCTTCTCTCAAAATCAACATCAACATGAATCTCACGTCCGTTCGGTTCTCTAAAGACTATATGAGAAGCAGTTATTTCTTAAGGCCAAAAGGTGTGACTTCCATGTCGCCTCAGTTTCCTTTCTGAGTTTTATTTTTGAAAGAGGCCAATACCGCACCGACCCGGAAAAAGTTTGTGTGGTCAGGGACTGGTCAGTGCCCACTACCCGGAAAGAGCTACAACTTTTTTTGGGATTTGTTAACTTCTACCGATGTTTCATCAAAAACTACACTCGGGTAGCCTCGCAATTGAACCAATTAACCTCCTCATTGCGGACCTTCTCCTGAACCCCCCGAGGCAGATTGCGCTTTCGGTGAGTTGAAGGTTCTTTTTTCATCCGCCCCCATTTTGTGTCACCCTGATCCAAGTAAACAATTTATTGTTGAGGTGGACGCCTCTGATTCTGGGATAGAGGCTGTTTTGTCTCAAAGATCCGACTCTGATAAAAAGAATCATCCCTGTGCCTTTTTCTCCCGGTGCCTTTCCCTCGCAGAACAAAATTATGATGTGGGTAACCGGGAGTTGTTAGCTATTAAGCTAGCTCTCGAGGAATGGAGGCATTGGCTAGAGGGAGCCGAAATTCAATTCATAATTTGGACCGATCATAAGAATCTCGCCTATTTACAAAGTGCTAAAAGACTGAACCCCAGACAGTCCAGGTGGTCTTTGTTCTTTGCACGCCTTAATTTTTCAATCACCTACAGACCCGGTACTAGGAATGTCAAGCCCGATGCCCTCTCCAGGATCTACTCCTCTTTGGAATCCCCCAAGTCCAAGACCAACATTATTCCGGCTACCTGTTTTGTGGGAGCTCTTACCTGGGATATTGAGGACACCATCGCCAGGGCACAACGCCTGGAACCGGACCCAGGTACAGGACCTCCAGGTACCAGATTTATTCCTAGATCTGTGGTTAACAAGGTGCTAGATTGGGTACATAATCATCACTTCACCTGTCATCCTGGTGTTACTCGGATGCAAACATTCACCAAACGGCATTTCTGGTGGTCATCTATGATCCTTGACATAAAGGAGTTTGTCTCAGCATGCCCTACCTGTGCCCGAAACAAGTCTGGTAATAAGCCACCTGCAGGTCATCTCCTACCTCTACCATCTCCAGCACGTCCTTGGTCGCACATCCCCTTGGACTTCGTCACCGGTCTGCCTCCATCTGAAGGTAAATCCGTCATTCTAATCATCATCGACAGATTTTCGAAGGCGGCACACTTCATTCCATTAGAGAAACTGCCTTCTGCCTTCGAGACCACCCAGCTCCTTCATGGCATCCCGCTGGACATTGTGTCGGATCGTGGTCCACAGTTCATTTCTCAAGTCTGGAAGGCTTTCTGCAATACCCTCGGTGCCAAGGTGAGTCTTACGGTCAAACAGAGCGATGTAATCAGAAACTGGAATCCGCTCTCAGGTGTATCATCAACAACAATCCGTCCTCATGGTGCAAACATCTATGCTGGGTAGAGTATGCCCATAATTGTCACACCTCGGCCGCCACTGGTTACTCGCCATTTGAAGCCTCATTGGGTTATAATCCCCCTCTCTTCCCCAGTCAAGAGATCGAGATCCTGGTGCCCTCCATCCAACACCATCTTCGTCTGTGTCGTTGGATCTGGAGACAAACCCAAGCGGCCCTCTTCAGAACGGCACAACAGAATAAGAGGTTTGCCAATCGTCATCGCTCAATTACACCATCTTATCAAGTGGACCAAAAGATATGGTTATCAACTCGAGATATCAACATTAAGGACACACCCAAGAAATTGGCCCCCAGGTTCATCATTCCGTTCCCCGTGGAGCGTATTATTAACCCTTCAGCGGAGAGATTTTGCCTACCCTCTTCCATGAGGATACATCCCACATTTCACATATCCCATCTGAAACCTGTCTCTGAAAGCCCGCTGTGCCCACCTGTCAACCTCCCCCCACCCACCCGGCTCAACGACAACCATCCCGCATACACCGTAAGACGCATACTGAACGTTCGTCGACGCGGCCGAGGATTCCAGTTCTTGGTAGACTGGGAAGGCTACGGTCCTGAAGAACGGTCCTGGATACTGAGATTTTTCATTTTGAACTCCTCCCTGATCTCCGCCTTTTATAAGGATCATCCGGAGAAGCGTCCTAAGTCGCCATTGGATCATCCCGTCACTGCTTCAACCTCCTGCCTGTAAATACTCACCGTTGGGTCCTCACGTTGACGCAGCCTGTAAATACTCACCATCAAGCCAACCTCACCTGTAAATACTACCATTGGATTTCTCCACTGCTACACTCCTTCACCTCGCTGTAAGAAAGCCATACCTACTCCTCCTGCAGAGTCTCGTCACTCTCAGCATAATCCAATACTCACCCGTTGCTTTCCTTTCCAGATCCATTCCTGTCCACCCGCCCGACACTGTAAATAAACGCACTTACCTTTATCCAGTCTCCTGTGTCTGTCTGTCACCTGGCTGCTCACTCTTAACGTTTTTGGTAAAACCTGGCAAGCATCTGTAGCACAAAAGCAAGAATATACTTTTTTAACTATTGTTATTGTTATTCCTATTGTTGATACGTCTGTAATGCTTGGGGTTGTGGGTTAGGTTAGAGATGGGTCTACGGCATCATAGTTTTCAAAAAGGTGTGGTTTGGGAGTCCATATAAAAAGGCAAGGGTGGCTTTTCAGGTTTCTCACACTGAAACCTGTTTTTAAGAAACACTGTATCGGGACTTTTAAAGCACCGCTTTTTTGTGCCTGCAATGCTAAAAATATTTGAAAAAAACTTTTAAGTATTCACAAAAAACATTTCTGTGTGGACAGGGTCAGAAACATAAATCAGACAGGGGTGCTACCTATTCACACACACACACACAGATAGAGGTATAAATTCAGACAGGGGTGCAAACTATTCACACACATACAAGCTTTAATCTAAACAGCATTGGTATTTCATAATTTCATCTGCTGTATCCTTTTCCTCATCCTGTTTTGTAGTTGTCTGGGGGGCACATAAATGATGCATGAGGATGAAAATGTCACCCTCAAAATAAAGAGAAAGCAATTCTGCCACATAGAAAATGGTAATTTTTAACTTTTTCCTCCATGTTTGCAGCTTTTTTGTCAGAGGTCTGCTAGTGAAATGCCAGCTCATACATGGAGCCAAATGCTTCAAAGCGATGCATGAAGGCAAGACGTACTTTACACAGATGGTGCACACAGTACGATCAGAGGTTGAAACAAAGTGAGGCCTCACTGTCCGCCCATCCAAGAGCTAATTCAGGGTGTCATCATGCAACAAGTATCAGCCACAATCTAATAACATTCAACTGGGACTGACCTTTGCTTCAGGTTTTTGTCCAAAGTCTTGAGACTTCTTTTTATCACTCACCACCAAAGGCAATTATGATTTTGCCCATGCCTGTGTGTGTTTGACTGTTCCATTAGCAGAATATTTCATGAATCACTGAATGGATTGTAATAAAACCGTCAGAACATATTCATTGGATGTACATCTACAATTCATTAACTTTTGAAGTCAGTCCAATTCAAGATGGCCACTACAGCTAATAAAGCTTAGGAAACACAAAAAGGGGTGTAATTTACAGATTTTAAGCTAAATATTATTGTGGTAGTAGCCAAATGTCATCTCCAAGCACTAACGCATCTAGCAAGATCTTGCATAATATACAAGGTTTTACAAAAATGGCTACAATTCTATCATTTCTCAACATAAAATGGTCTCAGTCTAAAATTTTAGCATGAAAAGTGCTAGTTCTTAAGAATTCTAGGCCTTTAAATTAATATATAATGACATATTTAACAAAGCAGTTGTTGCAGTTGTAGGAAAGAGCAACACAAACCATAAAAGCAAGGCAGATGATTAAACAGGCTGTAAACAAACCAACAGCTGATCCACATTATCTGAACCAGTGGCTCCCAACGCAGGAGGTAGGACCCACATGGAGTTCCAAGATAAATTGGACGAGTCACAACATGACAAAAGAGATAAGAATGAAAATATACACCTCCAGGCCCCTGAAGTGGAGAAGCTGTACAATATTTTAATACAATATTAGAGTGAAAAACGACACACTTTTATTTCTTCAGGTTTCTGAGGGTACTTACACAATGAGGGAGAATAAAATCACTCGTTTAAAGAAATTTAAACTTGCAGCTTTATTAATCCATTATGTATGTGAAGTCATGGGATGCTTGTGCTTTATTTTAAAGGGATCATAAGTCAGAAAACTATAAATCCTGGTCTAACCCATTTCATCTGGAGGTAATATGAAAGGTCAGCATGCAGAAGTCTTAATAATATTCAGTATAGCAAGTAGAGTCAATAAAAGTTTAATACATTTGTTATTGCATTGTATTGGTTGTACATATTTATATACATTACTCTGTGAAAGAATAAAGACATCTAAAAGAGCACGAAATACAGTTGGAACTCAAGCATAAGAAGTCTTCAGACTATACTGACATACATACTCACATGATCTGCATAAAAAAATAAGGATTTGCTTAAGACTTACTCTGTGTAAGACAAACATGACAGGTATAAATATATATATATATATATATATATATATATATATATATATATATATATATATATATAA
>NC_051446.1:5115783-5127292 GCF_001649575.2 Kryptolebias marmoratus | reverse complement strand
CCTTGGTTCCACTGATTTGTTTTTCAGTTATTTTATCCACATTTCTTTTTGACTTCACATCTACTGCACAGTCCAGACAACTTCAAACTTCACCCAGCAGAACAAAGTGAATATTTGAAAACTATAGCTTCATTTTTCTGATGGATAGCCTTGCTGGGAACAGTAAACTGTGGTTTCGAATCACATTATATGCTGAAAGCAAAGTCTGAACTCAACTAAAACCAAAAGTTTAAACTGTATGACTCAGAAACCTAAAAGGCATGTTCACCAGAAAATAAAAGCTTCAGCAGAGTTTTTCCTCAAGGCCAGAGTGTTTACAGACACAACAGTGCAGACTTTATGTAATCAGAGTACACTCAAATTCATGAACATGCTCTTAACCTCGGCTGAAGTCTCCAGCAATATAATATCATGTTTCACTCTAAACTAGGTTAACCTCAAAAGCAACACTAGCGAGCCAACTTCAGGCTCCACATGCATGTGTCTGGTATTATGTGGCTTAAAATACATGTACTCATGGTATGATAAAAGCACACTGTGTGATGCTACTGCATGCTTTAAATTATTGGTGTTATCTGCTCCAACCAGAAACCAGACAAGAACCAGGGTTCCAACAAATTTTCCATGTTAAATTTCCATACTTTTTCAGACTTAAATTCTCAGATTTTTTTCTTTTCTAGTTTTTGAGCCACCTTTGGACATCTAATCGCTGTTAAGTTTACTTTCATTTAACATGTTTGAACAATAGTAGTTTTTTTGTATGCCTATGTAAAATTTTTCGACTTGGAAAATAGTTTTTCCTCATTTATTTTCTAATGTTATTTTGGCCTTCAATGCATCTTGTGAATTTAACCGACTATCTACTGCAAAGGGAGGTTTTTCACTTCATCCTCAATCCACAAAAAATATTTGGTTTCCTATTTGGTTTTGTTTTCAGTTGCAGCTTATTCTTTGGCTTCTTGTTTGATTTCTTCTTTAAGGCTTGTTAATTTTTTATTTGTGACATAAACCAGGTTTGTCTTAAGAGTGAGACCAAGAACCAGACACGGAGATGAAGTAAAAGGTAAGTGGTTTTATTTACAATTTAGTGAAAACGTGCAAGTGACTGGAGGCCAGGCGGATCTGAAACGGCAGGATAGGAGCAAGGTGAGTCTCGAGTGCAAAGTCAGGTTCCAGTGACATTAATGTTTTTAATAGTTCTCTTGTGTTTCTCTTCTTACAGGTGAGGTGAGTATTGAGGCGTAGAAGCATTGATGTCCAAGAAGAGGGTCCCAGAAGCAGGTCTAGAAATTCGACAGGAGGTAAGTCCAAACAGGTAAGTTCCACAGTAGATCCAGACAGGTAGGTATTCACCAAAGTTCAGAGAACAGCCGTTCCTGAGACACATTAGACAAGGACAAAAAATACCAAAGGTCTTAGTAGCAAAACTTTCTTTACAAAGAACACAGCAGTCTGAGGCCGAATCTCTAACCCATGAGCCTGGATGTGGAGGAAGAGTCACAGGACCTGCCTCAAGGGCGGGGACAAAAACTCTGGATCCTCACATTTTGTTCTTTTTTGGTTACTTCTTGGATTGCTTCTTCATTGCCGTCCTTATCTTTTTCTTCGTTATTGATCTTATATTCCTTGTCCTTATCTTCTTCTCCCTTCCTTATCTTTCTTTTTCCTTATCTTCTTCTTCTACTTCCTTATGTTCTTCATTTTCTTCCGTTTCCTTATTTTTTTCCTTCTTATTTTTTTCATTTTCTTCCTTATATACTTCTTCTTTTAATTCTTTATCTTCTGCTTTCCATTCCTTGTCTTCTTTTTCTTTATCTTCTTTATATCATTCTTTTTTGCCCTGCGATGGACTTGTGACCTGTCCAGGGTGTCCCCCGCCTCTCGCACAGTGACTGCTGGGGATAGGCACCAGCTCCCCGCGACCCAAAAATGAAGAAGCAGGTAAAGAAAATGGATGGATGGATGGATGTCATTCTTTCCTATTGTCTTCTTTATTTTAGGGGCTTTAACATACTCAAAAACATTACAAAATTTTGTGAACACCTTAAGAATAAGCCAAAATTTTAATCTTATATGGATTTCAAAAATAGGCATGGCAAATTGGCTCAATAGGGCCACCTATTTTGGCAGCAGAAAGACCTACTTTCATTTATAGGTCTCAAATTTGATGCACATGCATAACTCACATAAAAGATTATTTGGAGGTATGATCTAAATCATAAAGGAAGTCAGCCATTTTGGAAAAAAGATGCCCTTTTTGGGTTTTGGTCAAGTCATATTTAAACAAACTCCTCCTAGAGTATTGTGAATGTTGGCTCCAGTCTTGGTCAGTGTACTATTAAGGCATAGGAGATAGGGTGTGGATGTGGCTAGACCTCAAACTCTGACTTCTTGCCACGAAACAAAAAACTGCTTTAACAAAAAGAACATCTTAACAAACATCTGGGGCCTCATGTCTCAAAGAGCAACAAAAAATTAGCAAAGGGACACAATTTGAAAAGTTTGTGTTCACAAACATATTTCAATTTATTAAACCATTTTCATAGATGTTTCAGTGCACCTTTCTTTCATAAATCCCAATGTATGTGGAAATGAATTTACACATGTCATGCTGGATGGAAACGGAGGCGAACCCAGAGTGCAGACTCATCTTTTCAAAAAACAAAAACTAATTTATTAAATAAAGAAAATAAATAAAAACAAACCGCTGACGTGGCAGCAAACTAAACTTAGCAAAAATCCAAGGTATGGCATGGCAAGACAACGAGGAAACAAAACATGGATACAGCAAAACACAAACAATGATCCGACTGGGTGTGAGAGAAATGACCAGGTATTTGAACACTGGGGTTGACGAGGTAAATGGAAACAGGTGAGTGGGGATAATGGCAGACAGGTGGAGATGGGCGTGGCAAGGAAGGCAGAGGAGTGACAGGGGAGGAGTGAATACTGAGAACAGCACAACCAGAAAAAAACCAAACTGAAATAATAACTCAAAAACTCAAATCCTTAGAACACAAGACACCTCTCCTGACACGCCTCTATTTAAATATGCAAATAGATGCTTTTTTTTCTGGAATTGAGTCATTTCATTTTTCCCTTACTTGATCTAAGAACAGCAGTTGTAACTGACTTCAACAATTCTATTTCTTTTTTTTTATTGTTTCTTAGTGCCAGAAGGTTGAAATTGTGAAATTTTATCATTTTGTAACATTTCTGTGAGTATTATTACATTCTTATACAAAATGAAACAACTGAAAAAACATCCTCTAACAGTGGTTCCATATTTTTTTCTAGGGGTGGTAACAATTATGAAAAGTTGTTCTGATATTTGCAGAAATCACTGCTGAGATGTTTAACTAACTGTGTTTTAGATCAGTTAGTTAGATTGGATTTGGACTATTTTCAGTATGGTATAAATTAGGAGGGGTTTATTTTTACATTTCAAAGAAAAAGAATATGCCCACCTTTCTGACAACATTGTATTCTTATCACAGAAAAGACCAGTGGACAAGGATGACCTAAATTAGACATTTCTGAAGACCTGCTGAAGACCATTTCATTTACATGGCCTTACCAGTGTCATCTACTGCAAACCTGCTGGGAGTCAGTATATCTACTATTTTTAGATGCATGTGTGAACTTGGGTTGTCAACAAGATCTTCCTGCTGTGTTGTCAATAAAAACAGACTACTGAATGCAGCATATGACATGGTAAAATGTTGCTTACAAGCAGATAGCCACAATTCAGTGGGAATAGGTGAAATAGTCTATGCACAGAGTTCATGTGTCTGGTGTTGTCAGGATTTGGGTATTTTGTGTTATTGTCTTGTTCTTCAATTATGCAGAAGACAGAGTTAGATGGAGGATGACTTGCTGTGGCGACCCCTGAAAAGGGAACAGCCAAAAAAAAGAAGACTTTAAAGGGGGTGAATATTTATGTTACATTTCTTTTATAGTACTTTTTAAAAATTGGTATTACTTTGTAGAAATTTGATTTCACTTTGATGCTGAAGGTCTTTTTAAAATCATTTTTGTAGAAAAAGGCCCTTTTTTATTGACCATGACTGATTTATGACAGCAATAATGCCATAAGACATTAAAGAGGATAAACAATTTTTAAAGGCACTTTACATGTTCAACTACAGCACTGAGATGGTATATGTGCACAGACCAGTGGATTATGCATGACTACCCTTCTGTCCACAACCCGAAACAGCCAATCTGCCATTGCAGCCTCACCTTTCCTGGATCATTTGCTGGCTAACACCTGATACATTCATGTTGCTAACTCGCAGATTGTCCACAGTTTGGCCTGCCAAATGGCCTGAGACCACCTGAATTGAAGGTCCCCATTGTGGCTCAGCTGAAGCCTGTCCAGGAGCAAACTCTGCCTAATTGGGCCCATATGTTCTCCCAGAGTTCAAACCCACCCGCTGGCCCTATTTGTGGTTCAGCACCAATAGTGCCTAACTGGAGACTTGCTGTGTGTTTGGGCTCAGAGATCATAGATACAGGATAGTGTTGATCTAAGGGCAACAAGTCTCAGATAAAAGACCAAGAAAAGAATCCTGCATCTCTCAAACATATAAACAAAATCACAGGACAAACATTTCTTGAAGGAATGCATATCACCTGCCACCTTTCATGTCATAGTTTTTGACTAAGATCATATGTTGACAAATGATAGAGTTGTAGCCGTATTGGTCAAACCTTGAAAACAACATTGTGCACAATCACATGCAATATCTTGCATGATCTATTGGTCCTCAGAGTATGTGTTGAGGATGAATCTCAGTTACTACTAAACATGACTTTAGCTCAGTATCTGTAAAATTTACTGAGCTGTAGCCATTTTTGTGTTGACAAAGGCTATCAGTTGTGGCACCCATCTTCAATTGGGTTGACCCCATATATTAAGGAGTTGGGGATGCACATCCACTGATTACATTCTGAGAGTTTCACTAAAATCAGTGGTTCATGAAATCTTTTACTAAGGTAAAAACAAGGTCGTCAAGGTTTTAAGCAAAAATCTTGCGCTCCAGGTAAGTGTAGTGGATGATGCTCAGCTATTACTACCTACTACTACTATTTTAGCTCAATATGTGTAAAAATTGACTGAGTTGTATCCATTTTTGTGTTTGCTACAATCATTTTCTTGTGAATAAGCTTGACTCCAAAAGTTTAGTTGTAGAAGTACATCCCAGGATTACACTGAAAGTTTTTTCAAAGTCCATCTAGTCATTCACAAGGTATTTTTCTAATTGGACAAACAAAAAAACCACACACACACAGACACGTGCAAAAACATTATTGCTCTTTCAGCGGCAGGCAATACTAACAGTTCTAAAATTGACAGAGTCATTTCAGAAGATAAAACAGTACAATTTTTTTTAATTTGTCCCATCTGAAAGTGTGGAGTGTTTATCTTGTAAGCGCAGCGTGTCCTGCAGCCTGAGCTGTGCTGCTGAGGGGCCTTAAAAAGCCCAGCCAGAACCAGAGAGCAAGAACCAGCAGCTGCTAGCTGGACGGCTGGGTGTCCCAGAATTCTGGCAGCTGCAGCGTGTGTTGGAGCTGCTGCTCCCTGCAGCCTTCACTTCTAATTGTAATTTATTTGGGGGTTGTTAGGGGAATTTGTAGCAACAACACAGGGCATTTGCTAATAAACGGATTCCCATTTAACTGCTTGTTGTAAAACATCAAATTGATTTAAGAAGTTGATGAGAGCTTTACAGTTGCTGCACTAAATGCTTGATAATTCAAGTCTTTAGTGCGAGAGAAAACAACATCCTGCACACATTATCATGTGTTTTATGTTTCTGGCAGCACAGCCATGTCTTTGGGACAGAAAACACAAAGAATTCTGGCTCCGTACTGTTTGCCTGCTGAACCATGAAAATCTGATTTTCCTAAAACAACAGAAGGAAACAAAATACACGCCAGCAGGTTTATATTACTTCACCTGTTTCCAATACTATAATGTCCTCCAGTAGAGTTAATAAAGTTTTCTTTTTTAGTTTATTCTTAGTTGAAGATATAAACAGGGACCATTAAGCAATGTGGATTTTTGAAACAAAAGAACAAACAATAAGGAAGGAATTAGGGATAGAACCACAATAACTGATCATCTTCACATGCATTTCATGTCAAAAACTTGGAACTTCAACAGCACAGAGCAATGAAAACATAAATCAGTTGCAGATTGATTCATATGGGTTGTTCCATTAAACTTTTCTGCATTTTAATTGTGTTGAAGCAAATAAATCAACTGAGTTTCGGCAGCTGCAGAGTTTACTTACTTTAAAAAACACTTAAGTTGCATCCAATGAGTCTGAAAGCTGCTGAATGTTAAGAATTAACTAACCAGTAAGAGAGTAAAACAATGTCCACAGAAGGTGAGCTTTGTTAAACTTATTTAATTTTCCATTGAGGAATAATCAGATCTTATTTGATTCAAAAACTAAACTTGAGCTGATGAATTTGAAGTATAGAGAAACTGCAGTTTGGGGGAAAATGCCGAGGGAATGCTGAGTGATGAATAAAAGAAGCTGAAACTGACTTGGTTTTGTTAAAACATGTGAAAGAGAGATTAAAACAAGCAGAATGGTAGATAAATGTAGCAAAACAATAGTAGAAGCTAAAAAAATCAGAACAGTAACTACAAACTGAAAGTTGCAAAATGGAAGCATAATGGTAAGTCGAGTTAAGTCAATTTGTTTATAACCAAAAACACAACTTCCTTGGCAGAGGTAACAAAAGTGTCACATGCAGGAGCATACAAAAGTTTTTAACAAAGGGGTTACCTGTGTCCCTGACCTTTGACCCCATGAACCTTGAAATCAACAAATGTCATCTTTAACTAATGAGGTGTCCAGCTGTGGAGTTTGACATTTCTGTTATCCAGTTGCAGAGTTAGAGCATCAGTGATGGGCAGTTTCTCTGCTGGGGGCTGGTGCGGGCACCAGGCCATTGCAGGGTTGGGTTACGGGCTTGGCCTATACGGCGGCGGTGGTGGTGGTGGTAGCATGACTGGGTTGGGGGGGCTGGTGCCCTGTGTCTCTCCCCGTACCTCTTTGACCTGGGTGCTACTGACGCCGTGCTTCGCTGGCGACCTACCTTTGTGCGGCCTTGGGGTGGTGCCTGGTGTCTGTTTGCCTGGGACTGCTGCTGCCTTCTGGGGCTGGATCCACCTGTCCTTTCTGCTCTTGGGTGCTGTAGATGGTGGATCTTCTACTGTTCACAACACTTTTTAATCTGTGCATCTCCAGGTGGCATACTCTCTCATATACACCCACATAACATGAACACACTTCTTTAAATAGTTTTTCTTATTATTATTATTTTATATACACAGTCAGTCTTTCGGCTTTGCTGTTACACATATGCTTACCCCTGCCCCCCACAAACACACCCCTTTGCACACCTATTCACAAACAATCCTCATTCTGAGCCACACAGGTTACTATTATAACAATGTGGCCTGCCTACTCTGATGCTAGATTCAGTTTTAATTTAATAAAGTAAATCATGCAATTAGAATTTTATTTTAAGATATCCTTTTTGTAGAGCAGATCTGTTCTGGTACTTGTAGGTGGCCATCTTCTCTATATGGTATGCCTGAAATGCCAAGACAGGACAAAAAATATAGCATCTGTGACTTTGACCTTTCGCCTAGGACTTTGACTGGATCACCACCAAAATTTAATCACTTGTTCCTTGTACCAAGTTTGACATTTCATGAAAATCTTATGAAAATTCATTCATAACTTTTTGAGTAATCTTGTACACAGACACAACCAAGACCGTAACATCCTTGGCAGAGGTAAAAAGTTTATCTTGAACTATGGCAAATGTTGTAATTTGAAAGAGTAGTTTTCCAGATAGGATATGCAATTTTGAAATACAGGTATGCACAAAATGTTTCCAAGTCTTAATGACTTCACAAAGAATACAGTTGTAGATGTTCATTTTAATACTCTCCAAAAGATTTCATTAAAATCTGTTTAGGGATTCATGAGATATTTTGCCTGTGTGTGTCAAATGAACACACATAGACAAAAACAATATCAAATATTAAGTGTGACAATGGCCTTACAGGATCCAAAATAGTTTTTGTAACAAATACATAAATTTTTTTGTTGATTATTTAATTTAAAAAAAGGAAAACAATTACGGGAACAATTTTTTTTAAAACAGAGGAGACGATGAAAAATGCTACAAAAGGTCAAACATTTTAAAATAGTTTAAAGTTAAGTCCATAAAACAGAGTGCATTTTGTTGATGCTGTTCTCTGCAGTGCACTAATAGATTCCTAACAAGTTTTACAAGTGTGAACTACAGTGAATATATATATCAGTTAAAAAGACTTATTTCAGTAAAGCATTTTGAATTAAATTGTCATCAGATTTTCTGATGCAGAAAATAGCTTTAATGTTCCAGTTCAGGCAGTTGTTTTTTTTATCCTAAGCTGACATGTTTTCCATTTTCTAAAATCTTAAAAGTCAAATTTGGAGCTCTAAGTCATTATGCTTAGAATCTGTTTGAATACATAAATAAGTCAAAAACAAAATGATGAGCTAACATGTCTAGTTTTGCAGTGCAGCAGGGTGTCTGTATGTTACTTTGAATGTTACAAGAACATTTAATCAAATATTTAAAGGCTTATTTGTAGCTTTTTAGTTCAGACTAAAAGAAGTTTGATCATTTTCCTGTTATTTAGTGGAAACTGTGCACGGTAGCATTGTAATATAATATCACTTTATTTTTTACTACTGGATCTGTGCAGACCTTCTGAATGTAGACAAAAAACATCACAGTAGCCCAACTTGGCTGAAGATCTAAAACAAAACTGTCAAAAATTCAAACCAATAAAACAACCCAAATCTTGAGAAAAACTCACCATAACTTTTTTTTGTTTTAACAAGCATAAAAAAATCTGTGTGGAAATGAGCGTGGGAGTGAGAGACATAACTTCAAAAGGACCCATGAGTCCATACAAACAGCTCGGCCTCTGTGGCAAGCATCCCATAGTGCCGGAGGAGACCAATAAGTTTGCAAAATAGCTGCCTCAAACAGCTCTTCCAACAAACTGCCGCTCAGGCGTTCTGGAACAAACAGTGAGCTCCCTCTTGCTGGAATTTTTGTAAGCAGCCCATGAAAATATCAGCATGTGAAGCAGGGGAACATCTCTCGGAATTCAAAAGGGTCTCAAGGCCATAGTTAGAATGAAAGCTGTGAAAGTCAAAGAAAAACATAAAGAATAAATTAAAATTGCTGATTAGTGTCTCAAAAAGTTTATTTAATTGCAGAATAATTTTTCTTATTTTCATACTTTTACCCAAGCTTGGGTCATGGAAAGAATGGGTCTAAAAAGGAAACCTAGACCTCCCAAGCGACACTTGCCAGCTTCTCCTGGCCAAAGAGGATACATAATCCCTCCATTGAGTTATGTGTATGCCTCAAGGCTTCCTCTCAGTAGGACGTGTCTGGAAAACCTCCAGAGGGAGGTGTCCAAGAGACATCCTAATCAGATGCCCAAACCACCTTGGCTCTACTCCAAGCTCCCTCCAGATGATTGGCTGAGCCCACCCACCCTGTGGAGGAAGCTCATTTTGGCTATTTCTATCCAAGATCTAATTTTTACTGTGCATAATTCATGGCCATAGCTGAGGGTTGGAACAAAGTTGGACCAGTAACTCGAGAGCTTCCCGTTTCAGATCTTCTGTTGGAACACACTCTCCAGCCTCACTTGAGACTAGAGACCACCACCTTGGACTGCAACTCACGAGGGGTTGTCCCAGTCCTCCACTGCATGGAAGTTTGGGACAATCCCACAACATTCAGTGCATCAACATTAATAAAAATGTCTCCACTTTTTCTCATTCATAATCGAAGCCACAATCTCAGTTTTTTGGTGAGTGCTGCCATGTTGTATTTTTGGAGATGGCGTCTGTGGACTAGGACTGTGCATGTGTCTCCACACGAACATATTTACTGAGAAGGATTCTGATAAATAGTTCATTAAAAGTTTCAGCTCAAAACCAAATGAAAACAAAAAAGATTATATATTTAAAATATTCCCAAAGATGGCTGTTTTATTATCTTTAATCAACTGGCAGATGAAACAGACTTTTTATAGTCCCAAGACATTGTCAGGTTTAGTAGATTTGGACCCAAGAAGGCAGACTCCAAACAGGAGGAGATTGAGAAAAAAAAATTTTTACTGAACAAAAAACAAACAGGCTTACATAGTTGTAAACCTATCATAACACAATATAGGGAGGGCCATGGAAGAGAACATGGGAGAGTGTCAACAGCTTTGTAATGCTGACAGGAACAGGCGTAGTAATGCAATAATTACAAAACATAGAAAATGAACATGATAACAAAAAAGGGAAATAAACAGAACAATACACACAAGTGGAACTGCCAAAACACAGGCTATGTTCACACTGCAGGCAAAAGGTTAAAAAACAGCTGTGGATGGGTATGACCAGGAAAAAGATGATATTTGAAGCATGCAGTCACACTACATGACTTTCCAAAAAACACTGCTTGATATTTGTCATAGATCATCGTCTGTAGAATGCTGAACTGGCTGTGAGGGAGCCTTTGATGCGAAATGAGTACCAATTTAAGCTTACAACAAAATATTTTGTCTAAGATGGCCAAAAGTTGTGCAATGTGAACCCAGCTTCATACTCTGAATCATTTTTATCTTTATTGAGTAGTCATTTTGAGAGCAAATAAGATCTCAAAACATACTAGTGTCCAAAAAAGATGCTGGAGTCAATCAGAGTTCAATATGTTCATTTGCAAAAGAATTCCTCCCAAAAAAACCTGTGTACTTTGGAGGGACCACTTATATTTTTACCCGTATACACTCATATTTATACAGTAATGTTATTTAAGCTCTGTCTACTTTCAGAAAAAACATAAAATAAAAAAAATAACCTGAAAGAACGTGATCTCATTTAATCTGTTTTTTCATCGGTTGTCAGTCAGTCTTGTTCTATACATGTCATTTTTCAGAACTGGGGACACAACTTTGTAATTTTTCCATAGTTTTTTAAAATCAGTTCTAGGAACATTGTCTCAAAAATGACTCCTAACACGTTTACCACATTAGTTGGCTGAAGGTTTTTTTTATTTTTATTTTTTTGACTGTGCCATTTATATATTGTGTTTAAATATATTCACTAGCTGTCAAGAACGC
This sequence comes from Kryptolebias marmoratus, assembly GCF_001649575.2. Classification (NCBI taxonomy): domain Eukaryota; kingdom Metazoa; phylum Chordata; class Actinopteri; order Cyprinodontiformes; family Rivulidae; genus Kryptolebias; species Kryptolebias marmoratus. The sequence continues at coordinate 5,116,077 of NC_051446.1, read as the reverse complement.
AAGGTAATTTGTCCATGAACGAGACCAAAACCAGACACAGAGACAACAGCTGAAGGTAAGTGCAGTTTATTTACAAGTGTCCTGAATATATACAGTGCGAGGAATCGTGGAATGATCTGCGGAGCAAAAAGGGACAGGGGGAGTCTCGGGTACAATCCTAATATCAGCCGAGCGCTGCTAGGTGGCTTAGTGCATGTCTCTTTGCTCTTACAGGTCCAGGAGGTGTTCAGCAACGTGGAGGAGATGTCGGAGGAGAAAAGGTGATCCAGAGGGAAACAATCCAGTATCCTGTCC
>NC_051446.1:5103169-5106506 GCF_001649575.2 Kryptolebias marmoratus | reverse complement strand
AAAATAACCAATTTAGGTTAGAGACTGTGGCTGAGAATCTAACCCAGTAGGTTTGATGCTCCAGCGAAGGTCTGGTCTCAGCTGAAGGCTTAAGTAGTAGCAGTTCTCATTAGCTGGATCTGGATCACCTGTGAAGGGAAAGGCTGGAGGAGCCGCCCCAAGGCGGGGCTAAAACTTCAGATCCCTACACTAGCAAGGACCATGCCACAAAGATATAAGATTAAAGATTTACTGCAGGAAAGGGATGAAGGGATGAAGTGTTGAAGGGATGAACGAGCTTGCCTTGGTCATCTGGGGAGAATGCTGAAGGGCGAGAGAGATAAAGACTCAGTGTGGGGGTATAGTCTTTGGGAAACTTTTGCCCCTTTTCTACAGACTCTTAAGGTCCCGGCTCCACTCTACTCCGCTTGCTTTGTGCGCGCTTCCACCAGCATTTTTTCAAAGCCGGTCCCTGCTTTTTGGGTCCCTGCTTCAGAGTTGTCAGGATCAAACCCTGAGCGCAGACTCATTGTAAAATAAACTAATTTATTAAATAAAGAAAAAAAAACAAAACAAAAGCTGACGTTGCAGCAACTCAAAAGAACAAAAATCCAAGAACACGGCAGGGTAGGACAACAAAGAACCAAGGTACAGAGAACAACAGCAAATGACAAACGACAAACAATGAACCGACGACTAGTGGGAGAAATAAACGGGTTTTTGAATACTGAGGGTAATGAGGGAAGTGGAAACAGGTGAGTGGAGATGATGATAGACAGGTGGAGATGGGCGTGGCAAGGAGGACAAAAGAGAGACGGAGGAGGAGTGATAACAGGGCACAATACAAACAGGAAAAAACCAAACTGAAAATAACAACAAGAAATAAAAAAGAAAACAAAACAGAAAACACAAAAATCCAAATCCTCACAGGAGTAGGGCCAGCTGGGTCGGCCCTGCTTCGTAGGTGGTGCAAGCTTAGCTCCTGTTCACTCATTGGTTGTGGATGTGGCCAGATGCAAGCATAAAGAGCAAACGGTAGGAATATAAACAACAGCGTTAGCTTTCCCTGCAACGTTTATGCCATCTGTCCCCCAGCTGAAGGCGCTGTAAAGCCTGAAATCTCCGGCGGATAACAGCTGTCCTACTCTATGCAACAATCGCGGTATCCAGAGCATTTCTTCCACTGTGCCTCTCTTCCTGAAGTCTCAGGAGAATCCCCATAAGTTTAAAAAACAGCCACAACACAGGGCCAAAGTTGTCCATAGTGCTTTCGTTGTCTCCACAAACTGCGCCAAGTTTCAGTAGCACAACCGAAACTTGCGGCCCCGCCCCCCACAGCACAAGGAGGTGTTCCTCTGCTACCGACCAAACTGGCCAGTGGAGACGTGATGCATTCTTTATAGAGCCGAGCAGAGTAGAGTGGAGTAGAGCAGGACTTCTTAATTAGAACCGGTAGAAAAGGGGCATTAGTTCCTTTATTTCCCAAGTCCGTATAGAACCACCCCAGACAGAACCTGCAGCAAAAGGAGTAAAGCATGGTTATATAAGGATGAATGGCTGTAGGGATGAAGGGAAGGAAAGGGGTAATTGGATGAAGGGAGATGAGGTAAAAGGGGTAGAGGGTAAGGGAGGGTGGGCTGATAAAACGTAACAGACCAAGAAGTATAAGTTAACATATTAACTTCATTTGCCATGACAAATCCTGTTAAGATTTTATTCTTCACTATGTTTATCCGATTGTTTTTAGCTACTGGTTCAGAATAGGTATAACAAATGTGTTGGAGGTTGGTTGTGGAGCCATGATGCAGGCAGCAGGTGACAGGCAGGTTCAAATTCAAAACAATTCTTCATTAAATATAAACAAAACCAGGAGTGACCAGGGAAGTTACAAATGACCAAAAATTGAGATTGACCAGGAGTACTACATAGGACAAATATTCAGGACATATATATTCATGGAGTGTTACCTGTGAGGACTTAATAGAACGTGATCTCATTTAATCTGTTTTTTCATCGGTTGTCAGTCAGTCTTGTTCTATACATGTCATTTTTCAGAACTGGGGACACAACTTTGTAATTTTTCCATAGTTTTTTAAATCAGTTCTAGGAACATTGTCTCAGAAATGACTCCTAACACGTTTACCACATTAGTTGGCTGAAGGGTTTTTTTATTTTTATTTTTTTGACTGTGCCATTTATATATTGTGTTTAAATATATTCACTAGCAAGGACCATGCCACAAAGATATAAGATTAAAGATTTATTGCAGGAAAGGGATGAAGGGATACATTTTATCAGCCCACCCTCCCTTAGACTGAGTGAAAACAAGAAGCTTATATGTACTGGGAGAGTTGGTTGGTGAGTCATAACAGCTGAAATTATTAGAAATTAGTTTCAAGTGGACTTACAGCTAATGGCTGCATAGTGCAAGTTGTATTTTGGTGAGCTCCCGCAAAGCTGGCTCTTTTTTCGACTACTGCCTGGCACTTTTTCTCTGCTTCAACCTCAAACGATGCTTAAGAGATTTCCGGATAGTATATTTTTTGGTTTGGTCATTAAAATGCCACCAAAACCAACTAAAGGAGGAAACTTGATCCAGTCTCACCTGCAGCCTGCTCCTCGTGGTCAATCTCCAACCTGTGCTGAGTCCTATTCACCAGGGTTGGAGGCTACTGCCGAGGCCGCCACAGTTAGCGTTGTCATCGATCTTAAAAAAGAGCTGCTGGTGGCTCTTCGTGATGACTTTGCAGCTACACTTTAAATGGATTTCATGCTATCCTTGATGAAAGTCTCTCTTCAATTAAGTCCAAGCTGCTCTCCTTCAAAAAGAAGTTGTCCACTAGTCTATCTGCAGTGCAGGACAGCTTCATGGGGCTAAAGGTAACGGTTGCTAAGATGGAGAAATCCTTATCCACCTGCACTGATGAAATCATCAGCCTCCAGGAAAAAGTGGACAATTTTTCTAAAACTGTAGCGAAGTTGGAGGATAGATGTGATGACTTGGAGTCCTGGTGCCGGCGTCAAAACATCCACATCATTGGTGTTCCGGAGGATGACCCGATGTTGGCTTCCACGGCTGCCATCTCTTGATTGTTAAAAGAGGCCTTTGGTTTCGCAGAAGAGCCGCTGTTGGGTCGCTCTTACCGCATCCCAGCTCCTAAACCTAAGGCAGGTGAGCGGCCCTGCGCCATCATAGCCAAGTGCGGGCGGCAGGTGTGGAAATTAGCACCTGCCACCGGCCAAATGCGGGTAAATATTTGAAGTGGCGGGTAAATTTGATCAACACACACGCCACTGTGGCGGGTTGGCAATTTGAACAGAAAAGGTGTTATTTGTCCTCTTGACATATAGGGGGCAG
>NC_051446.1:5071701-5102665 GCF_001649575.2 Kryptolebias marmoratus | reverse complement strand
CAACGAAAACCTTTCTAAAACCACAAAAATCACTTCCTTCATCAGAATATCCTACCTGTTAAATATAAGTGGGTAGCACAAATAGATCTATGCATTAAAAGCAGCAAGTGTCTGAAAAACATCACAACTCACATACAAAAACTTACAAAAGCACAAAAAAATAATTCAAAAACACTCCACAGAAATAAATTTTACTTGTCTGAATTTTTATGTACAAATATGCATCTTTTAATGGTTTAAAATAAGAGAAATCTAGTTATTTCCATGCAGTGTCCAGAAAGCGGAGTTGTTCAGCTTGTAGGGCACCACGACTGCTTCCACCCACCTCCATCATCATCATCATATGAAATAACTTATGATGAAAAAATAGTGGCTGGTAAAATATTTAAGTGGCTGGTAAAAAATTTTGTTTTCACCCCTGGCGGGCGGCTTGTACGGACTGCCGTCGCCAACTCTGAGGTATTGAGGGGGTGGGGTTCGGCCTGCTCCATCCGGCCAGGTTGCGGATCACCCATGGTGGGGTTACACAGGACTTTACCTCTCCGGAAGAGGCTAAAATGTACATTGTATGGATCACTAAGTAATGTTTAATGTTTCATGTTCTGCTTAATTTGTTCTCTTTCTCAGGTTAACTAACTCTTCGAGTTAAAAAGGAGAGAAAGAAAAAAAATGTTTAGGTTGTTTTGAAATAATTGTTGTTTTTTTTTACCTGAGTAATTCAAACAAAGCTTATTACACGCATTCTGGGCTTCTTAGAATGGTGCCTATTGTACATTTTTATTTTTACATTATCTGTCTGGTTCTACGTATTTTTGTATTCAGTTTATTGCTTTGATTGTTTGAGTTTGAGTTTGTTTATTGTATTCAGTTAGTCTGGTCTTAGTTTAGTTCCTTGTGTCTTTGCTTCCTGACATGATTCACCCCTCCTTAGTCAGTCACTTGTTTCCCTTGCCCGCCCATCTCCACCTGCTCCTCATTATCACTCACCTGTGCCCACTTCACCTAATTACCCTCTATCTTTAAAACCTGATCATCTCCTCCACTTACTGGCTGGTTCGTTTGTCTTTTTCCCTGATGTCTGGTTCTGCTCGTTTCCTGTCCATTCGGTTTTTGTATTTAGTTAGTTTTGTATTTAGTTTTCTTCTTGCTGCCCTGTCAGCGTTTTGTTTTTGATTATCTTTTATTTTAATGAATTTGTTTATTTTCATCATGAGTCTGTGCTTTGGGTTCGCCTCCTTTTCCACCAACCAAGATACCTGCAGGATGCAAACCATTTCAAGCTCAGATATTCATGGGTTGGGGAGATCTATCACTTGGTCTTTAACTCTAAAGCCAGAGGAGTAGCTATATTATTTAGTAAGAAGGCTCATTTCACAGCTTAAAAAATAATAAAGGATAAAAATGGTAGATTTCTTATAATTGCTGGCCCGTTTTATTGGTGAACATTTATGCACCAAACGTTGATAGTCCAGATTTTACGAATAATCTATTTGGCACACTTCCTTTTCTCGATACTCATTTGTTAAATCTTGCTGAAGATTTGAATTGTGTAATAAACCCGATATTAGATCGCCTCTCACCTCGGGCCTTTACCCAGTCTTCTATGTCTAAATGAGTTTTGGACTTCATGACTTAGAGTGGGTATGTAGATCCTTGGAGGACACAAAATCCACAAACTAGAACTTATTATTTTTTCTCTTGGGTACACCAGCCATATTCCCATATAGATTTTTTTTTTTTTTGTTGATGGTTCCTTAATACACAGAGTCACGTCTTCTGAATACTATCTGATCATTATTTCAGATCATGCACCTCTAAGCCTTGGTATAAACTTCATGGATAAAATCCCGTTCTTTCCATTGTTGGAGATTTAAGTCTCCTATTATTGGATGAGCCATTAGGTAATTTCATCCTATCAGCAACTGATGACTTAATAAAAGTGACAGTCTCTTCTTCATTATTGTGGGAAACACTGAAAGCCTATCTTCGTGGTTAGATTATTTCTTTTTCAGCTAACCTTAATAAAAATCATAGAGCTAAGATATCATAAATCTCAACAAAAATTCAGGATATAGACAGACAAAATGTCATTAATCCATCACAGGCTTTATTGAAGCAATGACAGGATTTGCAAACTGAACTTGATCTTCTTACAACAGTGGATGCAGAATGTCTCTTAAAGTGATCTCGGGCTACTTATTATGAGCATGGTGAAAAGCCAAGTAGGCTTCTTGCACACCAACTGAAGCGTAAAGCCAGCTCTCACACAATACCACCCTAACCAAGGCTTCAATTTCTCTCCTACTGAAGAAGGGGAAAGATCTTACAGCTTGTGAATCCTACAGGCCCCTGTCACTTTTAAATGTAGATTTTATGATTTTGGCAAAAGTTCTCGCTACTCGACTTGAGACTGTTCTTCCTCAAATGATCTCATAGGAACAGAATAGATTTATCAAAGGCCGCCAGTTGTTTTTTAACATTCGTACACTGTTAAATACAATCTTTTCAGCCCACTGCCCCACGTCTCCTGAGGTGATTATTTCTCTTCATGCCGAGAAGGCTTTCAATCGAGTACAGTGGGACTACCTCTTTGCCGTTCTCAATAGGTTTGGTTTGGTACATCTCCTCAGGCTTGTGTCATCACTAATTCTGTCCAAACTGATTATTTTTCATTGGGTCATGGTACTAAACAGGGGTGTCCTCTTTCCCCCCTCCTATTTGCATTACCCATAGAACCTCTCTCCATTGCCCTATGGTCCCTCTCCTCTTTTCAATTATTCGTTCTGGTGTTGAGCTTAAACTATCCTTGTACGCAGATGACCTTCTTCTGTATGTTTCGGACCCCCCTGTGTAGTCTCCCTCCAATTTTAATGGTTCTGAAAAAATTTGGATCTCTCTCTGGCTATATAATTAATCTACTTAAAAGTGAATGCTACCCAGTAAATTCATTAGCTCTGGGACTCAGGCAGTCTGACATTCCATTTAAACTCAGCTTGACAGGTTACAGAAAGGACAGATGACTAAGAAAACAAAACTCTGGCAGAGATATATATCACTGAAAACTGATATATAAAATGAAAAAGGACTTTAGAGAACTAGAAGCCAGAAACATAATCAAAACACCCCCAAACTGTGTCATTACCTCCTCACAAGCTGTGGCTCCTAATGTCCCTAAAATTAAATGAGCGTTAGATATGTTCTAAAGTAAAATTAAGTGTTAAAGAGAGGAAAATCTGTTACTCAACAGCTTTTATGGCTGTTTTAAGCTTTTGCCATATTAAAAGCTGTCTTTTGCTTAGCTGCCGCATGACTAGGTTGCACTTTGCCCACTGAATCACTTGTTTGAACCAATTAAAGCCAGTTTTGGCTACATATAGTAAAATTACTGACATCACGTGAGATTGTGCCCGCCCTCTGTAATGGGTGAAGCCTAGACACTATATGAATCAACGCTTCCTTAGTTCCGGGCTTTTTCGGCTTTATTCATAAGATGTTGCAGATCAAAGTCCCAGCGCTGGTCTTTTACTAATTTTCTGTTTTATTAAAATAAATAGTTAAACTCTAGTTCTTTTGTATAGTCATCCTTAAAGGGTAAATTTTCTGAGTTCTCCCTCCCCTGTGGTAAAAGGACTGGAATTGAGCCAAGTGTGCGTTGGCGAAACGAGTATGCATGCAAAATCAGGCAAGTGCAGGGAGTCAAGAAGGAGAGATCAGGCAGAACATAGGGAGCCAGGACCAGAGTTCAGGTGAGCTGCCCGGATTCAACAGTCATGGCTGTACAGATGGATGCCTGGGGTCAGCATTGGAGTGGAATCCAGCGGGACACCCCCAGACTTGGACAGAAGATCAACAGTTGAAGGGTAGTCCAGTGGGATGAAAACAAAACACTTACATAAATAATCACTTTCAACACAAAAATAAGATTTTTTTTTCACTCTGGAACCTGATTTCAAAAAATACAGTTTAGGATCTCCCTAAACGCCATTTCTGTGTAGATGTAAGGTTGAAACAATAAAATAAAACTTTACATGTTCACAAAATGTTGCTTTTATGTGGACACAACCTCAAATTCCTTAAAACTGTTTGGTTTGAAAACACCTAATAAATTTGAGTGCTGAGATAGGCTCTATGCTTCCACTCCACAACCTTGATTGAGTTCACATAAATACAGAAAATGTGTGTATAGATGTGAAGTTCAGTAATATAACTTCATTTAGCAGGAGGTGAAAAAATCAGGTTACTTTCTTAATTTTAATTCAACCTGATGGACATCAGGCCAAAATTTTTGTTTGACTGATTTTTTTTTTTCTGCTGATTAACTGATTAAAAAATTTCCACTATGCTTTTGATCAACAGTCTTTATATCAACACCCAATACAGTTTGTTTACTGTAAAAACATGCAGTAAGTACTGGTACAGATTAATCTTTAGCACTGCACATACATGCACTTTTAGTCAGTAGTGTCAAATGAGCATTGTAATGTAATCAAACTCCTGGAAAAGCTTTTAGAAAAAATCTAGGACAGACCTACCACTATTTAAAATTACAACCTAGAATAAATCATCTGAGAACTTAACTTGACAGGTAGAATACATGCATCAGATATGTCAGGCACTATAAATGCTAATATCTCAATAATTCCTGTCTCTCAGATGAATACAATAAGAGGAAATTTGTCTTACTGTAGATACTGTGTAACTTCCAAAGGGACTTTCATGATGACTAGCAGCTGTCCGCATTAAGACAATGTCCTGCAACGTGCAGCTTCTCAATCTGTGGGCTCTAAACACAACTGTCAGTACTTTTCTATCTTAACAAGCTCTTAACTCATGACACATGAATGAGAAAGCCACTGTAATACCTCCTCAAATTCTTACAGGTTATTATTATTTTAATCAGTGTTTAAACAAGCAAGCAAACAAACACTTCATCTATTTAGCTGGAAACAGTAGCAGCGGCAGCTCAGAATTCAAATCTGTGAAATGGTAATCTCTTTTCATGGTCTCGGCCCCCTTGCCTTTGTTCTTAGTGGGACTCCCACTGAGATTCGTGACTTCATTTGAATACTAGGCACAAAGCTGGCACCTTGCTGCAGAGGGGGCACAACAGAGATAGAGTTAGACCCAACAGACAGGGCAGGATTCAGACTTCAAAAAAAGCTCTGCACATGGTGAATTTGCAATCAGTGCTTTTAATAGAGAAGGGAAGAAATGTCTTAAAAAATAATGACGACAAATCATGAAATCACATAGCGGAGACTGGCAACGACAGAAAACGAAAGGACAGTTTTTAGATTTAGTGTTTTCAGAACAAAAAGGCCCAAAACATTGATGGTTGGTGTGTGTACAGTCAATACTTTCAATAAATTTCCAACAAAAATACATCTTGAAAATGTGAAATATTTGTACGAGATAACATGTGGCAGATAATGGATAGATAGAATATTTAAAATATTTTGGTTATGCTTTATTCTACATTCAACTGAACCTACAAGCCTTTTCACAAAACAGTTCTGTGAAATGGTCAGTCATCTGTCATTAACAATTCACCAGTTAAGCTAACCATGTTCATTAAAAGCGTGAGCTCTCATAAATCAAAGGAGGTGTGAAGTATAACTTAGTACGTTGAGCACTACACATAAAATCTTGGTCATCTCTCATTCTAAACCCCACAGCTGGCTGGTCACACAGACTGTCTCCACTACATATCATCACTGAGCTGAGATGCCAGCTAAATGCTCAGTTATAGTCATGCTTTGCACTGTCCCGCAGGGCTCCATGCATTTCGTGTGGACCTGAGTGAGCGGTGTAGGTGTTTATACTTGACGCTTACGTCGGTGCAGTATTCTCCGAAAAAACAGGGGGCATTACGCTGCATAACCAGTGGAAATACGGTAAAAAAAAAGAGAGCAGACCGAGCAGATGGCTGTCACATCAAATATGGCTGCACATATTCAGGAGGAAGAGCTGTTGTGTTTATGGCTGTGATACAGAGAGGATGTTTAAACTTAAAGCATCCAGTTTGACTTTTATTGATTTATGTGCTTCGAATGAAATTTTGAGTACATATATGACATGATAAGGATAGGTAACTGTACTGTATTAGTAGTTGTGATTCGTCCATCATAGGACTAATATTTCTTCCCTATGTGGTCTATAAACACCCCTTTTTATCAGCTGCAGCAGTAATTTCCTTCCATAAGTTTTGAGCCATTTGATTATCTTTGTGATCTCTCATAGAGGGATCATAGAAATGTTGATACAGGCGAACCAGCTCCGCTAGAGCAGCAAAATTGTCCATTTTCAATGGAGCGCAGTGTGTGTGGTCCGCGCCAAGTTACAAAAATTGGGAAGTGCACGACTGTGCCACATGACACCGCGCGGGCCTTCGTACAGGGGCGGAGACAGTGCGATTGCATCACTGTTGGCGCATGCACACTCACGCGGGGATCAACGTGTCAAGTATAAGTCTAGCTTTACCCTACCCACTACACACTAACTATTTCAGCTCTTTGACTAATTACCTTGGTGACTCAAAAGCACAACAACAGCAATCTGACTTCAGTCTGAATTAGATTCAGATTCAAATCCATTTACAATCAATTCATTCCAGTTACAATACACATTTACATAGAGTAATGCCAATTCATAAAAATTGTCTGACCAAAGAAACCAGAAATTTCCATAGAATGATGTAATCCCCCATCATCAGCAAGCACACATAATGAACATATTCATGAAATTTGTGACACTTTTTTTTCTCAAAACAGTTGTGAGAATCACAGATCTGTTTCAGTGTTTTGTTTTTTTTTGTTCTGTTAAATCTGTTTCAGTTTTTATTGCAGGTATCTCCAACCCATCTCAAGAGCACTAGAGTTGTATTATGACACCTACATAGGAACTCTTCTTATGACAAAAAATACATCTAAGGCTTCAGCTCTGAATGTCCAAATCTAAAATTCACACTGAGATAAGAAATTAAAAGAGTTCCAAAAAGGATTGGAATGGTGGATGTATTTTTTAGCAATAGACTTGTGTTCAGGTTTTCATCCACTCATGTCATTGAATGTCAGATTAATTTTAGTCTTTTAATGATTTATTTCAACCATTCTTATTCCCAAGGCAGAAGGTGTAGGGATTTGGGGTTTTCTTTCTTTTGGGTTTGTTTTATTTTTATTTAGTGATTCTGGTTTTGTTAATCTTCTTGGTTTGCTCTGCTTGGGTTCAGTTTTTGTCTCTCATGTTGGTGTTGTCATTTACTCCTCCCCAGTCACTCTCTGTCGCTGTTTCTCTGCCACGCCTATCTCCACCTGCCTGTGATTGTCCCCACACACCTGAGTCCACTTACCTCATTATCCTCTGTGCTTTAAAACCCAGTCATTTCCTTCCATACCCTGCTGGTCCATTGTTGTTGTTCATGGTTGTTGTTGGTTTCGTTGTCCTGGTCCTATCTACGCTTGTTCCTGTCCTCGTCATGGTTTATTTTTTGTTTTGTTATTCTTAGTCTCTGCTGCCACGTCAGCGTTTGTTTTTGTTCTGGTTTATTTACTTAACTTTGTTAAATTAGTTTATTTTTACAATGAGTCTGCACTCTGGGTTCGTCTCCATCTTTCGCTCACCTCACATAAGGATTGTACAATCTATGATTTAGATAAGTTTTAAAAACAAGAATTGGGTCTACAAGTTTGCATTTATTGTGGATATTCTTTAATCTATTCATACACATTAAGTGTCAAATGTATGTGTATCCCTTTCCATGTGAAATGGCACCTCACTACTTCCGAAGGCTCTGTGTTGGGTTTTTAAAGTTGTTGTCGGAGTGCAGGACACACGGTGGTTAATATCGTGATTATTATCGTGAAGTTTATTGTGCGCACTTGCCAGCGACTTCACCTTGTGAACCATAAGCAAACACTGACCGTTTTATATATATATATATATATACACACATATACTGTATTTATAAAACTGCTTTAATTTGAGTAATGTTAATGGTCAGTGTTTGCTATATAAACAATGCAATACGAAGAGTTTACAACATATTTGGCTACAGTGACGAGCTAGCGATCAGCGTAGCTTACCTTGTGAACCATAAGCGAACACTGACCGCAATCCTGCTCGCTCACAGTAGCAGAAGCCAAAGTACGATGTCCAGTGAAGGATAAACTACATCATCCTGTAAGGATTTGGGTTTTGTTTTGTTTCTTCTTGATTTATTTTGTATTTGTTTTTATGTCTTGTCTTTGTATTGTTCTGTCTTTGTCATCATTCATTCCTCCTCAGTCTGTCTCTTGTCTATTCTGCCATGCCCATCTCCTCCTGTTAGCAATCATAATCACTCACCTTTGCCCACTTCCCATAATCATCCTCTGCTTTAAAACCTGGTCATCTTCTCCACTTCCCCGCCGGTTCATTGTTGTTTGTCCTTGATTTGCCCATATTTCCTGGTTCTTCGTCTTGTCTTGCGTCACCTCACATTGCCTCGTCATTATTTAGATTTTTGTTTTAGTTCGTTTTGCTGCCACAACAGCTTTTTCTTTACTGCTTTGGTTATTTTAGAGTAAATTTTAAATTTTTCAAATGAGTCTGCACTCCAGGTTCCTCTCATTCTCCTCAGCTCATGACACATCCACCCGAACCGAACGAACAAATATGACACCTTAGCGGACTCTGCTGACATATTTAAGCCACTACCTTACATATCCATACATTGATCTAAATCTTTAAATAAATGGTCAGGCTTGTTGATGGCTACAAAAGCCTGTAGTTGAGGTGTGGCATGCTAAGGGACATTTAAGGAACTATAAATATATTTGAGCCACAAGTAATTTTGACTACTTGTGAATTAGAGAAAATCAACAATAAATTCAACTTTGTGCACCCAATCCTTGTTTTTCAAAAATCATTAAAGTTGTATGTGTAAATCCATTATTCCCTGGAAAAACAGAGGTTCAAATAAATCATTAAAATTCCAAAATGAATACAACATTCATGTTCATGACAAGTGTTTGTAAATCTTTGACCACAACAGTAAAAGATGCCCCCCCCCCCACCCCTCCACACACACACATCTAGTGGGACAAAAAACCCCACACATTTTAAGGTTTTGTTGGTGTAAAATTGAGCTGTCCCAAAGCACCATGAACCTGCTGACTATAATCACATTACATAAGCAAGATCTTAAATAATGGTGTCTTACCCACCTCTTTCATTTGCTGTATTTATGTACCTCACAAATGGCCAAGAGTGTTTCTTTGCTTGATTTATTTGATGATTACTCTGTAGAAGTTCACTTTAAAATTTTGTGTATGCAAAAAGGGAGAGACAAAGTCCGAGAGAGCGGACAAAGAGAAGGAGCAAGACAAGAAAGTTTTGGATGTTTTATGCTTTTATTGCTGTCATAAATCAGTCATGGTCAATATAAATTTGTATTCTTTATAACAACAACAAAAACAAAACATCTTCAATGTCAAAGTGTAATCAAATTTCTACAGAGTATTACCAATTAAATAAAAACACGTAATGTGAAATAAGTAAATATTCACCCCCTTTAAAGTGACTCAACTCAGAGAAAAGTCAGGGGCTGGATACAAATAGATTTCCAAGGCTATAAACATTGTCAGATGTTCTGTTAAAAATGAAATGGAAGGAATATGGGAAAAGTGTATATCTACCAAGATCAGCTCGTCCTCACAAACAGAGTGAGCATGCAAGAAGGAGAATAGTAAGGGAAGCCAACAAGACACCTTTGAGCACTCTGAAGGAGTTCCAAGTTTCAGCAGGTGAGATAGGAGAGACTGAGATACACCCACTGTTTTCCTGGTTCTTCACCAGTCTGAGCTTTATGGAAGAGTAGCAAAGGGAAAGTCACTGTTGAAGAAAAGTCAGATTAAATATCAACTAGAGTTTGGCATAGAGTTTAAAGGAGTGACTATTTATGCAATCACTTATTTTACATTATGTATCTTTATGTAATTGCTATTACTGTGAGGATCTGTTTTTTGTCTCCGCCCTGCTGGCTCTTCCGGTAACTCTCTTCCTCAGCTGTGGCCGATTTCCTGTGATGAGCAACACCTGTATTTAAGGCTCCACTCAAGTTCAGATCTTCGCTGGAGCATTGCGCGTTCTGGGAAGAATCTACAGCCCCTTGGTTGTCTGACTAACATCTACTCCAGGTAACCCATGTCTTGTGTTGTTTACTGTGCCTCAGGTCATGTCTCATTTTTGGATCTGGTCTCTCGTTCTCGGACTCTGCTCTCACGCTTACCTTAAGGAACTTACCTGCCACTGGACCTCCGGATCTTCTCTCCTCACCTGGACTGCCTCCTCCCCTTTCCTCGTCGCCTCCATGCTCCTGGAACAGTAAGACAGAAGAACAGTTATTCACCAATTCCTAACTCCTCAAGCAGTTCAATACCTGAGACTCACCTTGTGCCTCCTCACCCGTTTCAGATCTTCCTGACGATAACCTAGATGTACATTTCATATTTCACCTGTAAATAAAATCACTTACCTTTTAGTTCGCCTCTGTGTCTGGCTCTTGGTTCCACTCCTCCGACGTATCCTGGTTTATGTCAATTACTTTGTAGAAATTTGATTTACTTTAACATTGAAGAGGTTTTTTTTGGTTTTTGAAAGAAGGCAAAATTATATTGGCCATGATTGATTTATGACAGCAATAAAAACATCAAACATTCAAGGGGTAAATACTTTTTATAGGCACTGTACGAGTGAAACTGTGAGCTGCTTATTGGGGCTGAGCACCCATAAAGGCCAGATCTTAGACACATCCATGGTTATGACAATGGTTCAGAAAATCCCGGGGAGAAAAAAAAATAGTCTTAAAACCACATACAAAAATGGTTGTTTGACTTTTTCTCTTCACAAAACTATTCCAGTGTACATCTCTCATACAGAAAACATGGAAACATGGCTTGTATTCGATAGTTATATTATGGGTAGCCAGTGCATAGATTATGTGACAATGATAGAAATAATTAACTTTTAGTTGTTTTTTTGTCTTAAGTCCTCAAGTCTTTCTGTAAATACATTGAACACCCTCTGTAATCTGAATGATCTGACTGATCTCTGTAAAACTGACTGAGTTATAGCCATTTTTGTGTTTGCTAGGGTTGATTAGATGTGGCAGCCGTATAAAAATGGATTGATTCCAAAGGTTTGTTGTAGTTGTACATCCAATCATTACTTTCTAAAGGTTTTAATAAATTCTATCCAGTTTGGTGGCTCATGAAGTGTTTTTTAAAACAGGATTGACTCTTTACAGTAAATGCTAAAGATTTAAGCAAATGTCTTGCACAATGAGTAGTACTTGGATTATGTCTTGTGAATGACACCAATTACAACCACAATATCTATAAAACTGACCAAGTCAGATATTTCTGTTTTATAAATTCAGTTATCTGGGGAGACCATCTTCAAGTGAGTTGACTCCAGAAGGTAAACTGTAGATGTACAATGTTTTTTTTGTTTTTTTTTTTCTGAAATCTTGAATAAAATTCATTTAATGGGTTGTAATATTGTGCAGACACTCACACACAGGGAAAACCATTATTGTCTTTGGCAGTAGGTGATAAGCCAGTCTGGTGGAATTGAGAATGAATGATTAGAATTGTGCTGTTGGTCTGTTTTGTCTTTGTTTGGGACTGACCCCAGGAGGTAGAAGACCGTTACAGTCTTTTCAAGCCTTCTATTACGCTGCCTTATTCATCTCAGTGCTATCCCAGCTCACTGACTGATGAGATGAACATATCTCCTGACTGGCTAGACAAACAATTGGTCCAATGTTCCAGCACCTATTTCACAAAGTACCTGAAACCTTTCAGGTTCTGGTCCTCCAGTCAGCTAGTGGGCTTTTAGAGTTTGGATTGTATGAGCAGTTGTAATACAGGAGACAAGTATTTTAAATGTGTGATAGTATTAACCTTGAATAGACTCAAGTTCTAGGAACTGACATAAGTAACAGTTTTAAAAGATTTATTTACATTATACAATATGTACAAGTGAATATTGCAGGTCATGAGTAAATAAAGGTAATCATCACTAGTGAAGGAAATTTTCCAATAACAATATTAATGTCTGATTTGTTTCTTACTTGACTGTGTTTTCTTTACAGGTTCTGAGGAGAAGATAGAATGATCCTGGTGTCTGGAGGAGTCAGGCAGTGCAGTGATGGACAGTGGGTAAGGTAGGTAAGTGGTTTAGTGAGGATTTTCTCAATGAAGATTACCAAATTGTTTGAGTAGGAAATCTCAGAGGAATACAGGGAGTTCATCTGTTAATCAAAGAGGAAATCAAAATTTATGCTGCATAGTCTGGCTCCAACCAGAGGAAAAGAAGAGAGGAACATGCCTGAAACTGAATGAACTTTATTTTACCTTTGCAGCTTAGCAAGGAGCAACATACTGTCTTAAAGTGACATCAAATAAATATTCTCAGCATCTTACTTTAAGGTGGCCTGTTGTAGTTTTTTTTTAACTTTACATAACTTAAAGTGCTATAGCACAAGCACAGAAAGAAACTGAAACGGCAAAGAGAAGGAAGAGTGCAGAATACAAAACTCTTCTCGTGAGCTCTTCCTCCAGTACTTAGATCGTTTTTTTTTTTTTTTTATCTCCAAGTCTTGTTATTTTTTTTAGAAACCAGTTGAATTTACAGCTCACTTAGGTCATTTTTTCAATGAAACTTGTTCTTTAGGATTTTGTAAAAAAAATAGGTGTTCTATTTGCTTTTATTTTAAAGTATCCCCCCAAAAACAATACTATAACATTGCTAGTATTAATAGGCACATTAAAAATTGACTGAATAAAACTTACTTAGTTACTTGTTTGCAGCAGGAGGGCATCACAACTGCAGAGCACAAAGGACAAGAATGTTTTTCTCAAATGAGAAATTAAATAACAAAGCCTTAAAATTGACTATGCAATTACAAAATATAACATGTCCACACATGATATTTAAAACACTTACACTGTAGTCTGTAAATGTACAATGTAGACTGTTAATAAAATTTTTCTTGTTCAAACATTATTAGCTGGTAAATTTACTTCCCAACATAACTTGAAAAAAAAAAAACAGCTTTAAGCCCCTGCCATGGAGTGAATGTATGAATGTAGCAGCTCTGCAGACACAAAGACACTGTAATTACAGTTATCAAAAATATTATCACTTTATGAAATAAAGATATTATTTCTATTTACCCGCTATATGATTATTATTATTATACAATCAGGTTGTATGTTTTTATTAGACCAAGTCCATTGATTGATTTTCTGACATGTTTTGGGAGTTAATGATACTCTGTTCATGATCACATTTGGTTACAGTTTCAATTTAATTAATAACTAACTCAATCTCTTTGAGCTAACAGCTAACAGCAGAATGAAGCAGCTTCCTTTCTTTAACTTGAAGCCAGAGTTCCTCCTTCTTTAGTTCTTCTTTAGATCAGCTTCAGCAAAAGCTTGGTTGAAAGTCTAACTGCCAATTCAACCTGGAGAGACTCACGACCAAGAAAATCTGCAATTAAATAGTTTTATTTGACATGAATGACATGAGATTATTGGCACTCGGACCTCGGCGGAAGACGCGAGTGCCGTCAATAGCAATGCGCTTCAACGAGAAGCTCGGGTTGAGAATTAGAGGCGTCTTCCCCGGGCCGGACACTGGTGGTGGAGGTCGAAGAGAGGAAGGAAGCTTGAGGGAACTGGGAAATGTACAGATGTACAGCAGATTTAATGTACGTGTGAGTTATATGGGATCCTTGTTTTGAGGGAAAATGTCAAATTTTGAGATTAAGCACACCAACTAAATTTGGATATAAAATAACTTTTAAGCACAGATGTTTTAAGAGTACATTGAGCAATTTTCGACTTTATAATTTGTAATCTCTTAGTGTGTTTTGATTAAATATAATGTGATAAACTTAAAAAATATTGTGTCTAAACCAAAATGAAAAATTTCCTGTAGGTTTTAGCTTATGGGTCCAAATTTTTTTTTATGTAGGTCTTGAGAGATTACATGTGTGAACAAAATTTCATAAATCCCAATAAGAGCAGAGGGCAAGTTTGAATTTTTATCGCCCCTGGCAAAAAGCGAAGGCAGAAAAAGTTTGTTAGTCTCTGCAATCCAGTTTTGAATTGATAAACCTCCCCGAATGGAAAGCAAAACATCTTCAACTACAGAATAATGTTCCTGTTACTTTGTTTTTCAAACTTTTTTGATTCGCCACATCCTGGATGACTGAAAATTTATACCAACAGTTTGTCTGTCTGGTAAGAAAATATCTTGTAAACCAGTGGACACATTTCAGTAAAAAAAAAAATAATTCCCTGCTCTTGTTGAAGATGGACACTTTTTTTCCTTCTCCCCCTGCTTTTGCTATGTGTCCTGTGCAGTGGCGGCTGGTGGAGTTTTCTCCAGGGGGGGCTAAAAGTCTGAACTAGACATATACCAAAACATATACTAAGGTATCACACCTGTGTATTTACATAAATTAAAATAACAGAAGCAACATTATAATGTACATATAAATGTACATATGCACAAGTGCTTTCTGAACACACCAATACTTTCAAAGATGGAGGTCTCCCAAGGCACAAGCCTGTAGGACACATTTAGCGTTTATAAGATCTGTTTTCTCCCTTATTTTTCAAAACTTTACCAGAGAAAATACGTCAAAGCTTGTTTTATGGTGAGAGCACTCACTACGTCATGTATTCTGCATGTATAATATAACGAAGATCAGATGTCTCACTCCAATTAGAATTCAAACCAAACATTTTAAGTTTTTTAGCATAAATTTTCATAAACTAATTATTAACTATGAGCTTATTTATTACCTTGTGTATGTAACTTAGTCACCTAATGAACTTATTACTGTCTTTGAATAAAAGGCAGCACACCCACGGCTCGACTTTTCAATCAGGCGAACTTTATGACAGAGACGGATGTGACGTCAGCCCGTGGCGGGAGTCCCACGCTCCAGGAGGGTGGTGAAATGCAAACACAGCTGCATTCAGCTCTGGGTGCAGGAGAGGTGCACCCAGAATGGTCCTATCTCTTGTATTAAAGAGGAGCTACAGCGCATGTACAAGTTTTAACGAGAGTCTATGGACAAAGATTTTTGTGCCCTGGGGCGGAAATTTGTCACCAATCAAAGTTGATGAACGCAACAACTTTACTTATCATTTAACTATAAAATATTTATCTTACACAACTAAAAAAAAAAAAATATATATACATATTTTGAAAACTTTTTATCTTATTATTTAATTTTTTACGTCTTATTCAAGGTAACGTGAGTGGTGGGGTGGCGCCCTTGCGCCCTCTATTGGCCAGCCGCCACTGGTCCTGTGCGGTCTTTTCTTTTCTGGAGCCTCTCTTTGCATTTTTTCTGGAAATTATGGATCTGATCAGCTGGCCTCTCAACGCAATTGATCAAAATTTCTCAACAAGAACATTGGGCAAAGGAGAGCCCTCTTGCCCTGACCAAGACTTATCCAGCTGGACACACTATGGATTCCTGGAACGATTGGAAGATAGTGTGCCTATCTATACTGTCGGTCGAGGATGTTGAAGATGTGTACATAATTGGATTTTTGATAACAGGATTTCTGCTTTTTGGATTTGGTGGTTACCTGGCATATCGTGATATTTGGAAAAAGTTGGCATGATGGAATCGATCTTGGAGAAATTACATGCTTGGCTTGGCTGGACTGACCACAAATTTGGCTGTTTTGGAATCATCATAGAGATGCACCAGTGTGATGTTTTTGGACAGTTGTCTGAACCACGTGCAGGAAAATCTCAAGGAAAACCAGTATCAGTGAAAAGGGTTTATTTACAATAATAGAGAAAATGTGCAAACAATGAAAATTTTCTGAAACAATGGTTGGGGGCTGATATGTGCGGCACGTGCGCAGGAAACTCTGGAGACAGACAGGTTAAATGTTAGTGGAAAACCAAGACAGTTTCAGTGAACAGAAATGGATGCTTACTTGATGGTTGATCAATGTCCGTCAGGGGAAGGCGAGAGGAATTCGAATAGTTTAATGAAGAGTGAACAGTACCGGGAAGAGTCCAAGAAAGCAGTCACGGAGGATGGTTTGGCCAAGGAACTTGTTGGAGAGTGGATCAGGTACGAAACTGGTTCTGCAAGTGAGTGTGAGGAATGAGGAGTCCAGTCTTGCCAGCGGTGGTTGAATAAATCCAGGAGAACGGAGAGTCTTGGAAGTGATTGGGATTTCCAAGGGACTGGAACCAAGTTCAGACCATCGACAGCAGAAAAACCTGAAACAGGGAACGAGAACACGGAATTAAGTGTTCAGTGGAAGATAACACAGAAAACTCAGGTATGGGGGGTAAAAGTTACCACAACGGTAAAACACTCTGGCGTCAAAGTGCTGTCCGACACCTCTTATCCTCCTCTGATGAGGGTAGATCATTTGTAGGTGTGAAGGAAAGCGCACCTGCAGAGCCTGTGGCCCAACCCTCCATCAATCATGAAGGACTAGGGTTGGGAGGGATATCTGGGACAGAGTTCATGGACTTAAGTCAATGTCTTCACTGCCCCCCTCCACCATTTTGCCCTTTTTTGTATTGTGTTTATTCCTCTATTGTACTGTATGTGGCTTAAATGTTGCTTCCTCCCTCCCTCCCTTCTCTAATGTCTCATTAGCATAGTTGAATTAGCTTAACCTATAACTGCGTCAGCATTACAATAGTTGAATTTGCTAAAACTTTAGTTGAATTAGCATTAGCAAAGGTAAAGCTTATCTTAGTCTGTTGAGCTGACGTTCTTAAATCCTAGTTTAGTTTATGTTAGCTTATTATATCTTAATTAACTCAGTTTATTATATCTTAGTTTGGTTTTCCTTAGTTGATTTTAGTATGACTTAGTCTGTTTTATCCTGCCTTAGCTTCCTTAAACTTATTTTAGTGTTGCTTGGATAAGCTTATTTTATATTTTAGTTTAGCTTAGTTGATCTTAGCCTGTGTTTTAGATAGTATGACTTGTTTTAGATAAGTTCATTTTAGCTTTTGAGAAGTCTCATGGTACTTCTGGAAGAGCTGCAGAGATCTGTAACTCGGATAAATCTGCTGTGCATTACACAAATCTGGCCTTTATGGAACAGTGACAAGATGAAAGCCATTGCTGAAAGAAAGCCAGAAGAGTCCTGTTTGCAGTTTGCCACAAGCCATGTAATGACACAGCAAAAAGCTGTTTTGCTCAGATCAGGTGAAAACTGAACCTTTTGGCCTATATGCAAAACACCATGTTTGGCTGACCTACAATGAACTGGTTTAAATAAAAGTTTATATGTGTAAAAATTCATGTATTAGAATGGACCAGTCAAAGTCCAGTGGGCGGCAGTGGCTCAGGAGGTAGGGGTTTGTCCTGTAATCGGAGGGTTGCTGGTTCAGGCCCCCGCTCTGGCTGTCTCAGCCGTTGTGTCCTTGGGCAAGACACTTCACCCGCCTTGCCTACTGGTGGTGGTCAGAGGGCTCGGTGGCGCCGGTGTGATGGCAGCCTCACTTCTGTCAGCCCGCCCCAGGGCAGCTGTGGCTACATTGTAGCTTACCACCATCAGTGTGTGGATGAATGGGTGAATGATTGTAGTGTAAAGCGCTTTGGGGTCCTTGGACTAGATAAAGCGCTATATAAGTGCAAGCCATTTACCATTTACCAGACCTAAGATAATCACATCATATACACAAGTTTTTCTACTTTTTTTTTAGCACATCAATACTCACAAAGACGGAGGTCTCTCAAGGCACAAGTGTATAAGACATATTCAGGGTTCACATGATCCTCTTTCTCCTCTATTATACAAAACGCTAGCTTAACCGGAGAAAATTTGTCCAAGCTGGTCTTGAGGTAAGAGCACTCACTACCTCACATATTCTGCACCTGCAATATACCAAAGATAGGAGGTCTCACTCAGACTAGAATTCAAAACTCAACTTTTTAAACAGTTTTTAACTCTGAACTTGTTTCTTAAACTATTTATGTAAGTTATTACTGTGTTTAAATAAAAGGCAGCACAGCGTTTGTCAACACATTCAACAAGACGCTAATAAAATCACATCAGCTCGTCTTCTTCCTTCTATGCCAGCATGGAAAACATTGTGCTGAGCGCTGTCTGTTTTGGACATTTTAACCAAGCTGAAAAAGGAAGCCCTTTTTTCCTTCTTAACTTCTCACAACTTCAAAGTCAGTCAAGGCTCACCTACTAACCTTGGCTGCAAGTTTTTTTCTTATTGTCTGTAAGTGCAACATCTATCAACTTGCTCATGCAAGTCTGAGCTTCAACAAACCATTATATCACATTTCTTGAACCAATCTTTAGGCACTGAGGACCGGAGTTGTTTACTTCATCCAATGATCTTAGCCAGCTACAAACATTCAGCTGGTCTACGAAACAATTAAGTATAGTAAAAGGCAACTGTCAAGGACAGACTGTAGATCGACCAAAGCTTTCAGGATAAGCAGTTGTGATAACTCATCCAATTCCACCCAGGTTGTGCCAACGATGACCTTCACCAATGGACCTCACACAAACTGCATCAAACATTGGAAATTTCTCTTTAAATTGTCAGATTGATCCATTTAGTTACTATGTGGTTGTGGTTTGTGTTATCAATAATATAATTTTATGATTATTTTGTGGTTAATGACAAACAGAATTATTAGTATAAACTCATACTCAAACTTTTACTTTGCTTTTCTATTGTCAGGATTTAGGTTCTGTTTGGGGTTATTGTTTATTTTATTATTTAGTTATCTTTATGTTTAATCTGGTCTTAGTTCAGTTCTTGCTCTCTGTGTTTCTATACTCCTGTTATTAGTCACTTCTCCTCAGCCAGTCACTTGTTTACATGCCACGCCCATCTACACCTGCTCCTAGTTTTACTATCATCTCACCTGTGCCCACTTCCCCTAATTACCTCCTGTGCTTAAAACCTGGTCATGCCCTCCACTTGTCGCTGATTCGTCTGTCGTTTTTCCCCCAGCTGTTCTGGTTCCACTCTCGTCCTCCATTCATGTCAGCTACAGCTTTGGTTTCTGTTTGTTTTGTATTTAGTTCCATTTTGTGCTGCTTCATCAACCTTTTGTTTTTGTTCTTTATTTATAATGAATTAGTTTTACTTTAAAACCCTCTTCATGAGTCTGCACACTGGGTTTGCTGGAATCTCCACTACTTATGATATTTATTTGTTTTTCTTTTAATTATTTTGTTACAGATTCTTATTGGCCTTTGCTTATCTCATCCCATTTTAATGGTTTAAACAGAGTAATTACAAATTTTGATAATCTGGTATTTCAACAGGGTGGCACAGTGGTGTAGTGGTTAGAGCTGTTGCCTCCCAGCAAGAAGGTTGCAGGATCACTACCCGGCCTGAGGTCTTTCTGGGTGGAGTTTGCATGTTCTCTGTGTGCACACATTGGTTTACTTCGGGTAATCTGGTTTCCTCCTGCAGACCAAAAACATGCATTTTATGTTAACTGGTAGCTCTAAAATTGCTCCTAGGGTTTCCCCTGCCTCTCGCACAGTGATGGCTGGAGGTAGGTACCAGCTCCCCACAACCTTGAAAGGAGAAGCAGTTCAAAAAATGTATGGATGAAATCTGAACATAATTTTCATGATAGGTAATCAATCACCCTTTTTCCACAAGAATATTAAAAATTATTCATCCACAACTCATTTGTTTGTTTGTTTATATTGTAAATATGTAAATAAACCTCCTTAAACCTAAAGTAAATTGTCCTTTATGTTTTTCATGTAAATTCAAGGGTCTCATCTAACTCCAGAACTTTAAGAAGTAACAAGCAGTGACTGAGCTAAGGCTAACATCAGATCTAACCTAACAGTATTATTGTTTATGTTTAGTATGTGTTTGTTTTTCTTATGAAGAAGTATGCATACCATTTCAGAGCACTCTGAATCCAATTCAATTACATGTACAGTAAATTCAGTCCAATTATAATGTATTACAATTGGTAATATATTAATATAACATAACTGGTAAATGTAAAATAATGTCTCAGTTAACTCTGACAGTACACTGAACCTCTTCCTTATGTGTCATTGTGGATGAAGGTCTTGTGTAACTGCAACCCTCTTTAGAGCTCTTGAACTAGATTTCCAAGACAAAATCCTTTTCAACTGTAGCAGCACTGAGCAGTACAAAATGATATCCAGGACTTTTACAACCAGTGAAACATATTTTTATTTATCTGTGAAAAAAAGAGACAACAGAGGGATGTATCTATGAACACAAGGCCAGTTTCTAAACTGAAAGTGAGAGTCTTTGTGGATAAACAACCCATTTTTGGCTGCATTATAAAATATGTAAAATTGACACTTTATAAAATAAAATTCATAAAACTGCTGTCTTTATTGTTCCAGTTTTGGCTGTTTTCGCCATCTGTTTGGTCCAACTTTGCAGAACCAGAAAACTACATAAGCAGAGAATCCCAGCTGAATAAACTTTTCAGACTGTTTTTAAAGTCTCCAAAAACACATAAGTTTAGACAATCTGTCTCACTAATGAAAACACATAGACAAACAGAAAATCATCTGGTTTTGTAATATTTGTAACTTAACTGGAATTAATAAAATCTGGTAGCTATAACCAGGAGGACACCTGAAGTTAACACAGATACAATATATTGCCAAAGGTATTCACTCGCCCATCTAAATCATTGATTTCAGGTGTTCCAATCACTTCCATGGCCACAGATGTATAAAATCGAGTACCTAGGCATGCAGACTGCTTCTACAAACATTTGTGAGAGAATAGGTCACTCTCAGTAGCTCACTGAATTCCAGTGAGGTACTGTGATAGTGTCATGCAATTTCCTCGCTTCTAAATATTCCACAGCCAACTGTTAAAGGTATTATAACAAAGTGGAAGTGATTGGGAATGACAGCATCTCGGTCACTCAGTGGTAGGCCATGTAAAATCACAAAGAAGGCTGAGACGCATAGCCCAAAAAGGTTGCCAGCATTCTGCAGAGTCAATAGCTACAGACCTCCAAACTACATGTAGCTTTGAGATTATCTCAAGAACAGTGCATAGAGAGCTTCATGAAATGGGTTTCCATGGCAGCTGTATTAACTAAACATATATAGCTGTAATAACTAAACGTATTAAGTTACACCATTTTTTATAAAGCAATTGAAATAGCTTCACTTTTAAATGGAGCAACTTATAATTGTAATTGCATTTGCAAAGTAACTTTCCCAACACTGCCTGACGCAAACACCATCAGTCTCTGGCATGAAGGTGAAGGACTCGATCACAGCTGAAGTGAAAAGGGAGATTATTGACAAGCATGGGAGCAGTGTACGAGTGATTGACACACTCCTCACAAAAAGATTTGCCCAGTCACCCTCAACAATCTGCACCATTCTGGAGAACAAGGTCAAAATGAAGAAAATGGACATAGCCAAAGAGCAGCAGCTAAAGCTGTTGGAGGAGATTTCCTTATGAGAGGTGAAGGTGCTCACTTCAAGTGCAGTCAAAGACGTGTGCACAATGTGGGAAAAAGTAAAAAATCTTTTGTGCTCAACATCACCCAAATAATGCTGTTGTCTCATGTAGCATAGCTCTGTGCAATCACAATGTTATGACCTATATTGTGACATTTTGAAGTGCAGACAGAAGCAAATGTCCATGGACTGATTTTTTATTAGACGCAAACCTAAAGACAGTGACATGAGTGCTGCCAGTCCAGCATCTGGACCCAGTGGAAAATGTCTTTAAAGACAGAACATCCCACCAGACTTCTCAGAAATCATCATGGAAGGTGAGTTTTCTTCAAAGCTTTTTCTCCACTTCAGTGCCCGCTACAACTCATCAAAGATGAGGATGTCTTACAGAGACTGTGTTCATTGTCTTTATTATTTGTTTGTTAATATTTCTTTATGCAATGCTTCAAGCACTGATATTAGGGAGGAATAATGCCTTGTTATGCTATGACTGATAGTGAATGTTTTGGGGTTGGAACAAGTTCTTTTATTTTTCTAATCACCTGTTGGAATAAAATCAAATAGTTTTAAAAGGTTTGACTGTATCTGCTTAAAAATATCTGAAGTAGTGCAGCTGGGGCCTTTGATGACTGCCACTTTGGTCTCATCAAATAGGAACAACAATGCGGGACAACAATGAATATGGAGGTTTCTCAGTCAGCCAACCACAGAATTCATGAGAGATGACTCAGTGTCCCAAAGGAAATTTGTCCTAGTATTGTCTTTTATCTTCTTTGACAAAAAACAAAAAAAACTGTGAGGGAAAATGCATCATAAATGGAAGTGGGGGCAGATGTAGGTCATGGAAGGAGGAGAGACTTAATCAAACAGCTTGTTAAGTCTGCTGTGCAGTCAGTGTCGATCCTAACTGCCATCACTGATTCAACACACTCTGACTGGACAGTGATTAAATCAATATAATGGCACAAAATATTATTTTCAGGTCCTGTATCCTCCATCTTCTTTACCCACTTTCTCCTTTGCAGGTCAAGGGGAGCTAGTGCCTATCTCCAGCGATCACTGTGCGGAAGGCGGGGTACACCCTAGAAAGTTCGCAAGTCCATCGGAGGGCCAGGTCCTGTATGCTCACTCAAAATATGTATTGCCTCCCACCAAAAGGCGATGGTGGCCCATGTCTGTTTGTGTGTGTGTTTGGGTCTGTTTGATAGTAAAACAATTCCTAATGAATTTTGATGTACATCTACAATTCAGTCACTTTTGGAGTCAATACAATTCAAAGTAGCTGCCTATATATATATATATATATATATATATATATATATATATATACTGTATATATATATATCCTTAGAAAATGACAAATGGCTATAACTCATTTAATTTTACAGATATTGCCAAAATATTTGGTGTAGTTGTAGCTGAGACTAACCAATAATGTGCTGATAGACTGCATAAAATCTTTGTTTAAAAATTTGCTCTTTGGGGTCAGCTCTGTCTGTCTGTTAGAAAAATGTATCTAGTACCAATGGACAGATTCAAAAAAAACTTTAGGAAAATAATCACTAGATGCACATTAAAAACTAATTAATGTTTGCAGCCAACCCATTTTAATATGGTTTCCACAGCCAACTTAGATAACACAAAAATGGATATAATCCAGTCAATTTTATGAATATTGAGAACTTGGTGTGGTAGTAGCTGAGAGTCATTCACAACACAGACTCTGAATATGGCATCTCAAGATTATTAGATTGCATATAATGTTATTTTCAAGGTTTGACCAAAACGGCTATTGTCATTTGTCAATTTAAGATCACCTTTAAACTTTGGCATGAAAGGGAGCAGGCAATATGCATTCCTTCAAGAAATGATGATGAACAGACCCCAGCAGGTTTGGGTGTCACATAAAGAACCAGGCTGCCCTCTGACACCAGTCTCATCTTGTTTTCAAAAGTCATTTCCAACCGTCCTGACGAGCTGTATGCCAGCCAGCAGGAACAACAATAGGTGTTACCTGGGAACTTTATCAGCCTCTGCTGATAAAACTGCCATCAAACAATACACAAACAACCATTGAATATCTTATTTAACAAACAGCAGCTCAAACAGGACAACCATGCCTAAAGACATTATTTCTGTGTCCATTTCTCATTGAAAGGAAGAAAGCACCAGCCCCATCTCCATCTCACAAACTCATATGGGGCTTTAACTGAACCAGAATTCTGATCTGACTTGGACCATATCCCAGAAAACAGCACAGTTAATGGCCTTCTCTCTATTGAATAATACTTTGAATCTGTAATGAGGTGCATACACGGGAGTGTAGTTTAGTGTTCCTCTGAGAGAGCTTAATTTCCTGCATTACGATGAAATGGTGAGAAAGCTGGGTTATTTTTTCATATTAGGCCAAGTTCTAGCTGAAAACAATGTCCACTTTCTGGACAATAATACATCTTGGCCTCAGTGCTGCTCAGCATTATGCACTAGCAAACTTCTACTTTTACATAAAAGGAAGAAAAGATAAAAAGTACTATCACAGAAAAGATGCTGTGGTCTCACAAAAAGGTGCAAAAATGCCTGGAGAAGTGTCCACACAGGGCTATTGTGCAATCAATAAAACATTGTCCTGAATCTCACAGGGAAATACAGATATAAATAAATTCATGAAAAGGTGAAAAAATAGTCTTTTTTACACTCTGGAATATATGATGACATTTTTCATAATTCAGTCCACATACAATACATGTTGTACAGGTGGGATAAATATAGACAAGTTACTTTGTCAGGTTTACTTGTGGACGCAAAGTTTATTTAATTCTGACTGAAGCTGGTATGGTGCAGCATAGGATTCATGAGTCCTGAGTCTGAGCAGTCCAGTTTTAGGTTTCCATAAAATCAACTCCTCTTACTTTGATGATGTCTAACTTTTCATATTGTGCCTCCACAGGTCAAACTTTTTCCTTTGCACAAGATGAAAATTCTGCAGCTTAGCTACAATTTTATTAGGAGAGTGCTTACATAGGCACAGTGGTTATTATACTCAATATGCTTATCTTTGATGTATTAATCATACAAAGTCAATCTTGTGCTGGAACATGAGAAAGAGTATGTTCCTAAAATGAACAAGATTGAATGTCATTACAGCCAAACTGCTATGATAGCTCCAAAAACGGTTAAAAATGTAAAACAACTGGACTTCTATTCTGTTGCTGAAGATGTTTCGCTTCTCATCCGAGTAGCTTCCTCAGTCCAAAAATTAGAGCGTGTGGAGATCAAACTTTTAAACCTGAGATGTTAAGTAAGATAGATTCACATTCAGATTACCCTCACTCTCCTCACAATAGAGGCTCATTAGGGTCTGAATGGGGATCAGGCTTAAAGCTCCAGTGTAGGTTTTTGAAAGCTGAAATCTGAGACCTCCTCTTCTGTTTAAAGTTGGTTTGTCTTGTTTGACATAAATGACTTCCTTCACATTCCTTTCAAACCATGTCTTCTCAGTCAAAAATATGAACTTTTTTTTTTCTCAAAAGAGTGTCCCTTATCCTTAAGGGTGTAAGTGCACAGCTGAGTCCTGGAGAGCTGGCCCTCCTGTGTTGAGCTATGCATCTGTGAAGAAGCTATTTAGTTTCTCCAATTTTCTTCACTGCACTGAACTGCAGACACCTCATTGCTCAGTTTGTTTGGGTGTTTTGGCATTAGGGTGGACCAGCCTCTGCCTGAGAATCCTGTTGGGTTTTAAATCTACTGGGATGTTGTGTTTGGTGAAAATTTCTCAGATACTCCAGCACCATAAGGGGTGACAATTTTGCCAAACTGCCAAATCTTTTGTGTGAGTTCATCCCTACAGAACAGAGCAGCTAAAAAAGTGTTTTTATATTAGCAATCAGGGATTTATAAGGCCTGCAGTTATTGAGGATTTTAACAGTTAGGAACAAACCCTGAGATATTACAGTTCATTTTGTCTTTTTTTTTGGCCTCTATTAAGAGAGAATTTGTAGGCTTCCACTGTCTTCATACTGTATTTCCATCTATTTGTCTGCTTTTTGTCACAACAAGAAGATAGGTAGGTAGTTTTATTGTCAACAGTCCATGGGTCATCATTGCAACTTGGTTTAAAAAAATTCTGATAAGTTTGACACAACATTCTGGTGTGCAGCCTAATTCACAACATACTTCAAGACACTGTGGTTTAGAGGTCAAGATGATTCCTTTGTCCACTTTGAGAAATAACTGTATTTTGATGGAGTTCGGCGATTATTAATCCAGACATTACCACTATACAAGTGGCACTAACAGATTTTTAATAACAATGGAAGCTATCAGTTAAGCATTTCAGAAATTGTGGCTTTCCTCTTTTGTAGGTGAAATTTGTTTAAAAATGTTGAACTGGTGAAATTGATAACTCAGACACAGACAAATCAATCAAAGGAGACTTTTGTAGCTATAGAGCAATAAGTCTACTGAACGCACCATAATGAAAAAGCACAAAGCACTCTTACAGAGTTCTATTCTGTTTGTCTGCTATAGGTCAGTTAAGGTGTAAACAGAGTTGTCCATGCTTTCTTGTGTTCATGTAGTCAACTGTTTGTGCACAGCTGTGTCCTTGTTTATAGTTCAGTTAAAGTGTTCCACACAGGGGTCTACCATTTTTACTACAGAAATAGGTGGAGATGATATGCTGATTTGTTAACTGCCTAGCCAAAAGACACATGGAAAAACAAAGTGAGTGATTTCTCAACAGGAATTAGATTATGTTTTTCAGTGCTTTTGTGATTCCTGAAGCATCAGTTATCTAAATGCTGATTGCAATAAGTCTTCTTGTAGTGTTTGCGCAAAACAAGCATTCAAGTTCTTTTCCTTTATTTGCTTGTGGTTTTAAATGTGGTCTTTTTTGTCTGGATTATCATTAGCACTACCATTTTAGATGGAAGAGGCATGTAATGCAGTGTGCACAGTCAGTAATAATAATATAATAATAATAATCCTTTTATTTAAAAAGCGCCATTCAGGACACCCAAGGACACTTACAAGAATAGGTGAATCAGAGGACAATGTGCGAAAATACAGTTGAAAAGAAGCAGACATAGGTAACAGTAGAATTAAAACAGATGAAATTAAGAAGGATAGCCTAATCTAAAGAGATGAGTTTTCAGAGCAGTCATGAACACAGGGAGAGAGGTAGTGTTTCTTAGGTCAGATGGTAGAGAGTTCCAGAGGAGAGGTGCAGAGCAGGAGAAAGCCCTGCTCCCTATCGTGGAGAGGTGGGCAGAGGGTACTTGGAGATTTAAGGAGGAAGAGGATCGGAGAGAACGGGAGGGGATGGAGATGTGTACAAGCTCAGACATAAAAGGTGGGGCAAGATGGCGGATAGCTTTGAATGTGAGAAGCAGAATTTTAAAGGTGATGCGTGATTTGACTGGGAGCCAATGGAGCTGCTGCAGGACTGGGGTGATGTGGTTATGGGAGGAGGTTTGAGTGATGACACGTGCAGCCGAGTTCTACACCATCTGAAGCTTATGGAGGGATTTGACAGATAGAGCTGTGTGTCATCTGCACAACAATGGAAACGGACACCAAATTTACAAAAGATGTAACCAAGAGGAAGGAGGTAAGTTATGAAGAGAAGGGGTCCAAGGACAGAGCCTTGTGGAATACCTGTGGAAACAGGGGATGACTGAGAGTGGAGGGATTTTATCTGAATGAATTGAGTGCGGTTGGAAAGATAAGAATTGAACCAGCCGAATGCAGTACCAGAGATGCCAATGGATGTGAGTCTTTCAAGGAGAATAGAATGAGAGATCGTACCAAAGGCAGCACTAAGGTCAAGAAGGATGAGGATGGACAGAAGACCAGAGTCGGCAGCACGGAGAAGATCGTTGGTGATTTTAGTGAGGGCAGTTTCGGTGCTGTGGTGAGGGCGAAAACCAGATTGAAACTCCTCATAAAGGTTATTGCTGGAAAGATGAGAGTGAAATTGACTAGCAACAACTTTCTCCAGAATCTTGGAAATAAAGGGCAGGTTGGAGATGGGACGAAGATTACAGAAGTTACTAGGGTCGAGGCCGGGTTTCTTAATGATAGGGGTAATGGCTGCAGATTTAAAAGCTGTGGGAACAATACCGGAGGTCAGAGAGGAGTGGATGATGCTGGTGATGATAGGGAGCAGAGAGGGGAGGCAGGATTTAACAAGAGCAGTGGGAAATGGATCGAGTTGGCAAGATGAGGGCTTAGACTTGCTAATGATGTCAGAGACGTCAGCTGCAGAGGGGAGGGAGAAAACAGAGAGGTGGATGGGGGGAGAAGGGAGTTCAACATGTGAACTACAAGTCGTGGGTGGGCCAAGATGTCTGTGAATAGTCAGAATTTTTTCATTGAAGTAGGATAACAGAGAGTTACAGAAATCCGTGGACATCAAGTGAGAGGGTACAGAATTATGAGATGAGACTGTACGGTTGAGAAGAGTGAAAAGAGCCCGAGGATTGGCAATATTAGAACTGATGATGTTAGAATAGTAGCTGGATTTGGCTTGAGAAATACTATCCTTGTACTGTTTGATGTGGTTATTATAAAGTCAACGCAGTCACAAAAGTCTGGGCTGTATGCTTTTCCACTCAGGCAGCTGATGGACCTTAGCAGATATATAAAGGTGACAAAATTTACATCACAGCAGAGCAGATGCAGAAACAACTCTGTTTCCGCCTTGAGCCACTTCCATGTTCAGATTGATTTAGTTTTAATGAAGCCTAGGCATAAATTCAAATTGGAAGACCTCCTTCACCCTCACCTGCATCTAATCGCTGCGTCGAGCACCTCCACTCCAGCCTATCAGCATCAGACCGCACCTCCATCTCAGCCCATCAGCGTCCAACTGTGCCTCCAGCTTATCCAATCAGCGAGCAAGCCTTCGTTTAAAAGGACCTCCATCATGGCCCCATCCGTTCACCGGCCGAACTTCAAACCACCTCCACCCCTAGTTTCCCAGTTCCCTCAAGCTTCCTTCCCCTCTTCGACCTCCACCACCAGTGTCCGGCCCGGGGAAGACGCCTGTAATGGTCAACCTGAGCTTCTCCTCGAAGCGCATTGCTATTGTCGACACTCGCGTCTTCCGCTGAGGTCCGAGCGCCAAATATCTTATGTCATTCATGTCAAATAAAACATTTAATTGCAGCTTCTCTTTGTCGTGAGTCTCTGCAGGTTGAATTTATATTACAGCAACATAAACTAAAAATTAATCACCTAAAACTATTTTACAAAGACAAACCAATAGTTCTCTGTGAACAGAATGGTGCAGAAGTGAGAGTTTAAAAAACCTTCCTAACAGTAAGAAACCTTGGGGAAGACAACCATCTGCCTTAACAGAATGTGGAATAGCAAAGGAGAAAATGACTGAGTCAAATAAAGAGAATGAAATGAGAAACAATTGACAATGGGATGCTTGGCTGGGCCAGCAATCTCAGACTAGAATCATGCAGCCTAAGATGCCTGGAAACATTTACATAAAGAATACACACAAACTACAACCCAAAGACAAATTCAACAACGTCAACGTTATTGGCTTATAAATGGGTGGGAAGAGATGGAAGGGTAGAGAGGTACTCATATTCTTCCAGTTTAACTGAGGGATGACTCAGGCTGTCCTTAGCCAGAACTAACTATAGAATGTCATCAAAATCCAAAAGTGATAACCAAAGTGGTGTTTTGTTACTTTTGTAGACTGTGAATATATTTTGCAATGTTGTTGACCAAAAAAACAATCAAAAGTGTATCAAACCTGGTAGGATGTACAGGGACAGCTTAGAAAAGAAAGCATGTAACACATGTATGGTTTGGAAAGTTCTGCACCAGTCATATCAATGTCCCAAGTGTGGAGTGATTGTGAAAACCATAACCAGTGAGGAAGAGAAGTAGCTGAAAAACTCACTTTTCTACATGTTAACTGCTTTAATTTTAGCTTTTGGTTACTTCTTTGCTAATGTTATCTTTAGGCAAATGTTTAGCTGGTTTTGAGTTTCTGTACAGTTTTGTTAATTTTAGCTTCTTTTTTTTTTGGCTTGTTTTAACTTTATCAATTCAGTTTTATCTTTTTAAACAAGTTTCAGCAATGTCTTTCAGGACTCAGCATACACTGCATTTTCACAGAAAATGTAATATTTCTAGTTACCATTTTATTCAATCGTTTTGTACCATATTGCAGCTTCTAAAATAAAACATGCAAAAAAATGTGCAGCTCAATCAGGACTAGTCTATCTATCTATCTATCTATCTATCTATCTATCTATCTATCTATCTATCTATCTATCTATCTATCTATCTATCCATCCATCCATCCATCCATCCATCCATCCATCCATCCATCCATCCATCCATCCATCCATCCATCCATCTATCTATCTATCTATCTATCTATCTATCCTTATTTTTTGCTAAATTCTTTTATTTTCTGTAAACTACTTTGCAACTGAGCAAGAAACTGTTTTTATTTTATGAAAATATAGTTTTCCAGTCTGATTTTGTTTTTATTTATGTTTCTAGGCAAAAACATGTTTAAAGAAGCTTTCTCATTGGTTAGGATTTTGTTGTCAGGACAAAAGGCATAGCTGAGTCAAAGGCTCTGAGTTTGTTTGATAACTGAAAGGCAAATTAACCAATCGCAATTTGATGTGAAGTGGGTAGGAGCAAAATATTGTAATGCTTTCCATGGTTATGCGTGGTAACTCACACAAAGGGTGACTCTTGTGGAAGCTGAAGAGTTTTTATTACCTAGCTGTTGTCGGCCACAGCCACGCTGTACAGACACACACACACACACAGGTTATTTTCTTTTTCCTCCCTTTTCTTTCCCAGCCTTCTCTACCTCCTGTCGTAAACTGTAGTGAACAATTAACTACAGAACATGCTATAAATCTAACTGCAGAACATGCTACAATATGTTTGGACAGATGTTCTCAAATGCCCAAGGGCAGTGCCAGGCATATTGTTACGTATTTGCATAGACAGAAAGCACAGGGGGAACCCCTAATTTAGGAAAAACAGAGATTGTCCGCCTCAGTAAATCACTAGAGTAACTGTACTTTTACCTATTGTTGTGGAATTTTCTTTAACAAAGAGGACAACAAAGAGTTTTGTCTTAGGATAATTATCCATCCATCCATCCATCCATCCATCTTCTTCCGCTTATCCGGGGTCGGGTTGCGGGGGTAGCAGCCTAAGCAGGGAGACCCAGACTTCCCTCTCCCAAGCCACTTGGGCCAGCTCCTCCGGAGGAATCCCAAGGCGTTCCCCTGGCCAGCCGAGAAACATAGTCCCTCCAGCATGTCCTTGGTCTTCCCCGGGGCCTCCTCCCGGTGGGACGTGCCTGGAACACCTCACCAGGGAGGCGTCCAGGAGGCATCCTCACCAGATGCCCGAGCCACCTCAACTGGCTCCTTTCGACGTGGAGGAGCAGCGGCTCT
>NC_051446.1:5057644-5071641 GCF_001649575.2 Kryptolebias marmoratus | reverse complement strand
TTCGCGATCTCGTTCTTTCGGTCACTACCCAAAGCTCGTGACCATAGATGAGGGTAGGAATGTAGATCAACTGGTAAATCGAGAGCTTCGCTTTTTGACTCAGCTCTCTCTTCACCATGACAGACCGGTACAGTGCCCGCTTCACTGCACCAATCCGCCTGTCGATCTCCCGCTCCATTTTTCCCTCATTCGTGAACAAGACCCCGAGATACGTAAACTCCTCCACTTGGGGCAGGACATCTTCCCCAACCCGGAGAAGGCACTCTACCCTTTTTCGGCTCAAGACCATGGCCTTGGATTTGGAGGCACTGTTCCTCATCCCAGCCGCTTCACACTCTGCTGTGAACCGCTCCAGCGAAAGCTATAGATCACGGCCCGATGAAGCCAAAAGGACCACATCATCTGCAGAAAGCAGAGACGCAATCCTAAGGTCACCAAAACAGATCCCCTCGACACATTGCCTTCTGTATACACCACATCAATAATTTCTTTATATTTTTTGTGTTTTGCATGCACCCACACATGCAGTTTTTTAAAAAGACCTGGAAAAGTAATATTTTAAAACTCCAGGTCATTCCAGGGTCTCACACTGCTCTGCTTTAACTGAGGCTGGAGAGCTGAGCTTCACTTTCAGGGAGAGAAAGGTCCACTGTAAGGCTCTCTGCAGCTTTCCTTCAGGTTTCTGTGTTCCTTGTTGCTGCTACAGACTAAAATATAAGACACATAATAATTGAAAACAACTTGAACAGGTTTTAGTATACCACAGTGTATTGTAATACACAATACATCATTAAACATGCTGAAAGAACTAACAGGTATAAATAGGTTTAACAAAGTGTAATATTAACTTTAGTTTTACACATGAATCATAGACATTTCTGTTAACATGTACAGTAAAAAAAATCACCTCCTCTTTGGAGATGAGATGGAAAGTCGAAGACAGATTGGGTTACATCATCTCTAAGCTGGTCCAGTTAAAGTCCTCTGGTTTGAAACGTTCATTACAGAGATGAGACGACTGTAGCAACAAAACCCTCTCTTCTTACTGCAACTTCAGATTGCTGGGAAACCTTCAATTTCTGAAGAAAAAAAAAGAGCTAATGAGAGAGGAGCACAAGTTCCTCCTGTTAGCATTTAGGTGTTTGCCAAATAATGCTAGGTACGATAACATAATGTAATAAATGGTCAAATAACCAAAATTATTTTTCAATCTTACTTGTGAAAGTTAATCCCACGTGATATAAAATCCGGTCAAAGCTGCTCGCTCTGTGGTTACTCCTGTTAGGTCTTCGAGAGAGGAGAGATCTGTCCAACATGGCGGCGACGGCAGATGCGCTCCAGGACCTAATGAGACGTCTACATATTTATGTTTGTTCAATACCGATCAGTTAGGACCGGATAATCAAGTCAGACCCATCAGCCATGGAGACTTACGTATTGTTTCGAGGATCAAACCGCTGTTAAACGAGTCCTCGATCAGTGGTTCTAGTGCCGCCATAGTATCCACTACATTACCTTAGCTGCCACATACAGCCACTTCCAAGTCACCTAAACCCGACCAAATAAATATTAAAATCAAATTCTGTCCTGCTACTCGTTTTTCGATTTCATGTTTCCGATCTTAGCCTAAAAGTGAAATATGAAAAACCAGGCATTTTTTTGTTTTTGGTGTTATATTAAAAACAAAATAACCAGTCCATTTTTCATTATTTGATTTTTGATTGTCAATTGAAAATGGAAAGAACGAATGATACACAGATTTGTGTATCAACAAAGCCCTCACAGGCTTCACAAAATCTGTGCACACACACATCCCTTGATCCTTTATTCTACTCTTCCTTCTCCAGGACTTCATCCTCCACTTCTTTCTGATTTATCCTTTCCTCCCCATTCTCTAATGTGTTTCCTAATTGCAATAACCCTTACAATCATGCCATGGCAGTTCCTCCAGTCCAGCCCTCCTCATCAGTTCAACGTCCTTCTCCCGTTTCCCTATCATTATGCCAACAAATTCTAAATGGTAATTATGTAGACTTAGCCCAGCTACTTCAGCCATCTCTAATCACCATCAGTAAGCCTAGGGAACTACATACAAGTTTGGGATTTATGCAGTTAAGCCATCCATTAGGTCCTCATTCTAAAGACCTCACTCCCACTAAATTTGCACTGGTGTTCTTACTGTTCAGGGATACCATATGCTCAGTCTATCCAGATCGCAGTTCCGAATTCGACGACTACCTGTCCATTCTTCTTAATATGGCTGTCGGGTTCGGAGGCACCAACTTCTATCAGTACCACTCAGATAACATTGCAGTCAAAGAAATCATCAACAAAGGCCAATCTTGTTCCACAGAAATCATGCAGTTTATTCGTAGACTTACTCTGGACTCTGCCCAACACCAGTTCCTGCTTCAAGCAGCTCACATTCCAAACACTCAGAAAGTCATTGCTGATGCTATGTTTCGCTTTTCTTTTCAGAAATTCAGACTCTTGGCCCCAGCTTTATAAACTCATCTCATGCCAGTCTCTCCATTTTCATCAACAATATTCAACTAACTCCTCAGTTATTCTACCTCCTCATTGCTTCTCAGGAATCCATCCTCAATAGCCTGGCTCTTCACACCTTCACCTTAGGATCTACTCTTCATTACCGAGTCAGGAAGTCAAGCCACTCGATTCTGGTTCATGTGAAGTGAAAACTATAATATAGAAACTCCTTACCAGTTATAATAATGTATTTATTATTATTATTATGTATGTTCTGTAATTCTATTGATTGTATTAACCTGAGGATTAGTGCAACTCTGCACTGGCTGGCGAGGTCATGGGAGTTTATGGGACTGCCAGTACTAAGCACGGAAGATAACGCGGTCTGGGGGAGTCAGCTAAGCGGCACAGATGTACAGATGTACCAGCCGGAACCCCTCCGAAGGAGGACACCTGCAGAAGATGGAGAAAAACAAGTCCATGTATAGGGTTCCGGAGAGATGACTGAATGAGGATGGGCCAGCTCTTTGTTTAGGTTAAAATGCTATGTTTTAGTGATTTAGCTCAGACATCTTCTGGTGTCCCTGCTGTGAGCTGGTAAGGAGTGTCTCCCTTAGTACTAAGGCTAATAAATCTTTTAAACTGAAGATACTGTTTCTGACCATTTTTGACTCCTGGTTTCTCTGTGCATTTTTTTTGGTCCATCGTGAGGAGAGGTTTTTTAAAGTTTGAGTTTCATTTAGGTAATATTTTGTCTCCTCACATTCACCAGACATCTCCAGCAAGTCCTGTTGAAGTCGGGCATCTCCCCCAAACATTATTCCACCCATTCTTTTCGCATAGGAGCCGTTTCTACAGCATCCAGCTAGGGTATCTCAGACCAGACCATTGAAGCTTTAGGTCGCTGGTCTTCCCAGACGTAACATTTCTCCATCTGCAATAACCTCAGTAATTTACTCCATGCTCACTCTTGCCTCTGTTCAATTTAATCCAGAACCATTTGGGGATCCTATACGGGCTCGGGAAATAAAGGAACTAAGTTTCCTGGAGACTATTGTCATGAATGTCGGTGGTTTTGAGTTTTGGTTCTTTGTTTGGGGTTTTCTGTCGGTTCTTGTTTTAGTTTAGTCTATTGGCTTTCTGTTTCCTTTGTCACCATTCACCTCTCCAATAATTTTCAGGTCACGCCTGCCACGCCCACCTCACCTGTCTCTCGTCATGTTCCCAGCTGCAACCCATTATCATTTTCTCCCTCTGTCCTTAAAAGGCGGTCTCTGTTCATCACTTCTCACTGGGTCATTCCTTTTGCTCATGCTTGTACTGTACCATGTTCCATGCCTTGCCTTGCCTTGTTTTAAGCTTTGGGTTTTGTTATTGTTTTTTGCTGCCACGCCAGCCTTTTGTTTTGTTTATAATTTATTTTAAGAAATTAGTTTCTTTTTAAAGGATGAGTCTGCGTTCTGGGTTCGCCTCAATCTCCCCCGTTACTGACAACTATACCTAAACACTGAGTCGTCATCTCTCTAGCCCTCCAGCATTCTCCCCAGAGGACCAAGTCAAGATCCTTCATCCCTTCATTCCTTTATCCCCTTTCCACAATAAATCTTTAATCTTATATCTTTGTGGCGTGGTCCTGGATGGATGGATGGATGGATGGATGGATGGATGGATGGATGGATGGATGGATGGATGGATGGATGGATGGATGGATGGATGGATGGATGGATGGATGGATGGATGGATGGATGGATGGATGGATGGATGGATGGATGGATGGATGGATAGATAGATAGATAGATAGATAGATAGATAGATAGATAGATAGATAGATAGATAGATAGATAGATAGATGGATGGATGGATAGATAGATAGATAGATAGATAGATAGATAGATAGATAGATAGATAGATAGATAGATAGATAGATAGATAGATAGATAGATAGATAGAGTGGTGCGTGGAATGTGGAATTTTTGGACTGGCTTCCTCTATCCTATTTGGCTGTAAATCAGCAGTCATGGTGCACTTGTAGTTTTGGTTCTAGTTTGCACAGGCAGTGTTTGTTTACATGTTCGCATGCCAAGCCTGACTGTCATGGCCACTTGTTAAAAAAGTGGGTGGCTAATTCTAGTAGTGGCTTAAGACTGCCTCTCCATTACATTCAATCTGACAGACCACCATCATCAGTCAGCCACCCCACCCCACCCTAACCCTATCTATTCTGCATGCCCCCAGCCAGCATACTGTTATAGCAGCACCCCCACCCCCACCCCCACCCTACTTGATTGATAGACTATGTCTGTTCAGGGTTACTTTCCACTCCTGAATAATGCATGGAATGATGCCACCACTCCATTCTGCAGCTCAACATGGGGTTGGTCTTTCGTTTTCTCGCTTTTTGTGTTCTCACAGATAACACATGATAGAAAAGGCTTTTGAAAATGACAGCTGAACTGGCCAAAATGTTCTTTTCCTTTTTATTACTGAGTAGCTGAGAAATGGATTGAGTAAATGTGATAAACTCATTAGATGTGGGGCATTTTCAACAGTGACTTTTTAAATGTACTTTTTAAATTGTTTCAATCATTTATTTCAAATAAAAATTTCACTTCTTGTTGAATGGTTGCTCTATAAGATAAGGCCAGAATATATAGCCCCACACAGTTCAAACTGTATTTATTTATTTGAGTGAGTTTCTCTTCACAATCCACCTCATTCTTTGGAATAATTTCCCAAATATTTTGCTACAAGCAACAACTTCCAAAATATAAACCAAAAGGATAAAAACAGCCATTCTGACAAAAAAGAGCTGTCTTTTAAAGTTACTTTGGCAGTTGGTGACTGGATATATTGACATTTGTTTTTTACCATGTTTTCCTGCTGGTTCTAGCAAAATATTTTGTCTCCAGTGATAATTTACTTTTTCTCTGACCTAATGCTGCCTACAATGTGAATGTATATATATATATATATATATATATATATATATATATATATATATATATATATATATAAACCAAACAGTTTGAAATTTGAATGGTTAAAATAGCACAAAGTATGTGAAAGTATTTTTATTGCAAAATACATATTGAAGAAAATATAAACAAGAAAACAATAATGTGATGTCCAGTACATTAATAAAATGTAAGATAGATAGATAGATGAGATGCCAGTGCTTTTAAAATCAGACTTCAAAAGTATCCTAAAATGATATTTCTCTTGACTTGGGGCTTCGTGTAAGAGCTGAAAACGTTGCAGCCATGCCAGGACTGTGGTTTGAACCCACACCTCTACTTGAAGACCAGAAATCTCTAAACAAATTAATTCTTGTATTGGGTACCTTTGACCACTTGGCAGTCTTAACAACCACAGAAGCAATTTCAGTCAGAGACACAGATGTTGGCTTTTGATCTGTGTTGAAGACAAAATGATGCCCACAATGACTCTTGAGTTGTTTGACTGCAAGACATTTTGTTTTCTTGTTGACTCAGCCTTTCTTAAAAGAGTTCTATTCCAAGGAAGTTTTGTGTTTCATCCCTTTAACAAAGTTCCAGTGACTGAACTATTACATTTCATCCACAATTTGGCCACATTTACAAAGGTCAATTTTCAAAATTGATAAAAAAAATCTACTTTTACTCTATTTGACTAGTAGCCCATGAGTGAGTGTATGCCAAAGCCCATAGCTTTGATGTTGTCACTTCCTTGGTTTAAACAGGGCTCCCTCCATGCTAGAAGGCAGAGTGTTTGGTCTGACAAAAATTACCTTGGTCCATACAAATATAACTCTGGTAGGAAGTGTTATCAGTAAGATAATACAATATTTTCTATGAGTTCAGACCAGTTGCAACTCCATTACATTATATTCAAAAATTCTAGTACAAGTCCAGGTTCATCAGTTCTGTTGGCTACAAGGCTTTAGGAAATACCAAACCTTAAGGAGGAGAAAGGCTACAGTTACAAGACGATTCAGTTAGAAGGAAATTCATGTTTCAAACTGCATAGTGTGAGTTAGTTGGAGGCTGATCTTTGGGATATCATCAACAATTTAATACACTTGACAGTTATTACCTCTGCCAAGGAGGTTATGTTTTAAGTAGCATCTGTTATTTGTCTGTCTGTCTGTCTGTATGTGTAGGAGATGACTCAAAAAGTTATGAACGGATTTTCATGAAATATTCAGGAAAGCTTAAAATATGGTGCATGGAACAACTGATTAAATTTGGGTGGTGCTCTGGTCAAAGGTCAAGGTCACACATCCTCCCGTACTCTAACTCTGCAACTTTATAACAGGACTGTTAAATTCCACAGTTGAACACCTCTTAGGTTAAGGGTAATCATAATTGATTTTATCAGGTTTAGCAAAGATAGTACCCAGGTTCAGGCTAAACGGATAAGAACAAGACCACAATAATCAAAGTTTAAGAGTCTTTATTTTAGGGCTAACGTAGAGGAGTACTCAGGCAGGTACTGAGTAGGCAGACTCAGTGGAGGAGGTGACGGAGATCCCAGAGGGAGATGGTTTCAATCCAGAGGGGCATGACTGATGAGGGTGTTGGTTTCAGGACAACCAGAGTGGCCGGATGGAGGCAGTGAGATTACCAGGGCCGAGCTTGAAGAGTCCACCGCCAGAGAGAGCGAGAGCTCCCCAGAGAAACCAGAACAGGAATTTCCAGGAGAGACAGCTTGCAAAGCGGCTTCTAGGAAACTGAATAATCCAGCAAGGACTGGACCTCTCCCAGAAGCCTGAATGCCATCAGAGCTCATCAGCCGAATCGGGTGCAGGTGGGAGACAGGAGCTCCGCCCATGCCACTCAGGATCAACAAGGTGAGTCACATCAACCCTCCAGAAGCCGATCTCCATAGTACCTCTCCCTCAAACATCGCCTCATCGCCTTCAGACCTCTAGCTTGAAAGACTGAAGCCTAAGTGTCAAGAGTGGTACTTTGGAAGAAATTTACATTCTGAGAAAGGAACAACCAAGGACCTGGTTAAACTCAAGAAAAAATAATGCCTTCGGTCTTCTAACGTCAAAGGAATTATCACATTTCTTCAAATCTAGTTAAGCTCAAGCACCCCAACATCCTGTTCTCTGCTTAGTATAAGTTTGAACTATACCTACCAAATGTGAACTTTATAATCTGTTCCAAATAAGTTTCTGGACTGCAACCCTCATGTTAAAATGTGATATTTGTACTAATATTGTTTTTCTCCTTTCAGTTACAAGAGTCACATGTTTCATCTTTTAATGTTTGTAGTTGTCTATATATTTTTTGTTTTGCTTCATTCATTTGCACATCACATGACCGATGAAACAGTATGAGCATTATCCTGCAATCAGGCTGCAAGTGTAACAATATATGTGTTTACAGTGCCAATAACCATGATTCATTGAGATTAACTTCATGTGAGAAGACTTAATTTAATCGCTGATCGAGTCTGCTTTCCTTTTTGCTAACTAAATTTAATTTTGAGGCAGAAAAGGAATGCAAAGATCAAATTACGTTAGTTTCTCCTTAAAGTGTCAAAACGCCCCCTGCTGAAGAGGAGTAGTGCTCATTGGCTGAATGAACACCGAAACATCCTGCCTTCTTTTGACAACCGCGGCTCTGATTGGACTGTAAGCATGCAAAGGCCAACCCCCAGCTTTGTTTAAAAAGTTGCCAGTTCATCAGATTTTTGTTTTAAACCATATTTTATCGTTAACAAGTTCTTAGTTTATTTCAGCGGTCAACATCGACTTTAATTTAGTAAATCAGTGAAATAAATAACAGTTCAAGCCTTAATTAAATTCCCCTGCGTCGTCTTCGTGAGACCGACTCTTCATCCAGCCTAGCCATCAAAACCAGCTACGAACGGCCATCCCAGAGTCGTTCACCTGCCTGCTGAAGGTTCAACTCAGCTCCCGCTGACGGAAAGTGCCCTGCAGACGAGCCCTCCCGGTCACCTTCCTCCCCCCGTGGCCTAAAGGTTCCTGACTGGTATTGAGAGACAGCGGCCAGACGGATCCTTCTCTTGGTAGGACAAACTCTGAACTGTTTGCTGGCTAACTTCTGGTGGTGCTCTGTGCTGGTCGATAAGAGTTAGTTTCACTCAGGTGGCCAAATTAACAATAATAACCGTCATTTCCATTACGCAAAGTTAATTCCTCAAACCCTCTTTGCCTCAAAATCTTAACCTCTTAGATTTGATCAGACTTTCTGTTTAACCTTCATGCCATTATAATGCCTCGATCAGTATCTTATTACCATATTCAAATGTGCAAAATTTTCATAACCTGCCAGAACTTGTGTTATATTTGTCTGTTCAATAAACGTCACATAAATAGTGCAAAACATAATTCAGTGTGCGTGTGTTTTGATATGATTATGATTTTAATCCAAAGTGAAGAACTCATGACTTAGGGTAATTAAATGTTGAGACTGATAACTAAAACTAATAGACTTATGTAATATTCCCCTCTTTTGAGAGGGTGGTGCCCCAAAACTTATGAATTATAAATAATTCATACGTCTCCATTTCAAAATAAAATCTACCCTTTCCCCTACAAGGTTGGGATCGAGGATGAAAGATCTGGGTATGCAGCAGGGTTCAGAACAC
The DNA here is from genome assembly GCF_001649575.2 of Kryptolebias marmoratus. Lineage (NCBI taxonomy): Eukaryota > Metazoa > Chordata > Actinopteri > Cyprinodontiformes > Rivulidae > Kryptolebias > Kryptolebias marmoratus. The sequence goes on along the minus strand of NC_051446.1, from coordinate 5,062,554 downwards.
TCTTGATGAAGGGCTTGACCTGAGAAACATGAAAGGTGGAGTGGATTTGCATGGTCCTGGGGAGCTGAAGCCTTACTGCAGAGGGGTTAATGATCCTGGTAATGGGGAATGGACCGATGAACCGAGGGGCAAGCTTCTTGGAAGTGTCCTTTAAAGAAAAATATCACGGGTAGAGAGCCATACCTTTTGACCAATGGTGTATTGGGGGGCAGGGGTCCTGAGGCGGTCAGCCAGTCTCTTGTTCTGTTCCTGCGTCCTAAATAGTGCCTCTTTGGTCTGCCTCCAGATTCTCCTACAGCGACGCAGATGATGTTGAATAGACAGAATGGCAACTTCAGACTCCTGATTGGGAAAGAGCAGAGGTAAATACCCCACAGATGCCTCAAAAGGGGAGAGACCTGTGGAGGTGTGAGTGTTGTGAGCATACTCAATCCATGCCAGATGAGTTGACCAGGAAGCGGGATTATTGTTGATGACGCAGCGGATGGCAGATTCTAGCTCCTGATTGCTCCTTTTAGACTGACCATTGGATGGTAACCGGATGATAGACTTACAGATGCCCTGAGTGCTTGGCAGAATGCCCTCCAAACCTGAGACACAAACTGCGGGCCCCGATCCGAGACAATGTCGCACGGAATGCCATGGAGCCGGAACACATGTTGAATCATGAGTTGAGCAGTCTTGAAAGCTGAGGGAAGTTTAGTTAGAGGAACAAAATGTACCGCCTTGGAGAATCTGTCAACAACAGTGAGAATGATGGTATAACCTTCAGAGGGAGGTAATCTGGTGACAAAGTCCAAAGCGATATGTGACCAAGGGTGTCCAGGAACAGGGAGTGGTAGAAGTAGGCTTGCCGGAGGCTGATGGCGGCTCTTATTCCGTGCACATATAGTACAGGCTGACATAAACTCTTTAATACCGCGGTAGAAGGTTGGCCACCAGAAAAGCCTCTTAGGAAAGGCAACCATCCTGTTCACCCCAGGATGGCAGGAAAACTTAGAGGTGTAGAGCGGCAGGAGACAAAACGCACAGGAATGCTGACGGTTATCCTTGGGAGAGCTTGAGAGAGCACCGCTCCCACCCCGGTGTTTTAAGCGTCCACCTCGACCACAAACTGCAGATGAGTAACAGGGTGGATTAGGATAGGGGTGGAAGAAAAAAGTCTCTTTAACTTACAGAAAACGGCTTCAGCATTCCAGAGAAAGGTACGGAGAGTAGAGGTAAGTCTAGTTAAGGGGGTTGCCACCCAATTGAAGTCCCTGATGAAGTAGTGGTAGAAATTGGCAAATATGAGAAAATGCTGGAGCTGTTTACGGTTCATAGGGGTCACTCTGCCACGACTTTCTCAGGATCCGTCCGAACCTTCCCACACTCAAACACAAAACCCAAGAAAGTAACAGATGGAACACTGAACTCACAATTCTTGGCTTTGACAAAAAGCTGGTTCTCCAGGAGGCATTGTAGAACTGCACTTACATGCTGAGTGTGCTGAAGAGGGTCTCTGGAATAAATCAAAATATTATCCAGGTAAACAAAAATGAACTGGTTAAGAAAGTCTCTGAGGACATCATTGATGAGAGCCTGGAAAATGGCAGGTGCATTAGTTAGTCCGAACGACATCACCAGGTATTCAAAGTGACCTAGAGGAGTCCTGAAGGCGGTCTTTCACTCATCACCGCTCCTGATGCGAACCAGATGATAAGCAGGGTCGAGCTTGGAAAAAATAGTGGCTCCTTGAAGCTGCTCAAAGACAGAGTTGATAAGAGGTAATGGATACTTGTTCTTAACAGTAATCTTGTTAAGTTCTCTGTAGTCTATACAAGGTCTCAGGGTCTTGTCCTTCTTGGACACAAAAAAAATCCTGCACCTAACGGTGAGGTAGAGAAGGGCAGATAATGCCAGAAGAAGCTCTTGAGGGAGGGTTTGACCGGATGTGATAGTAGACTTAGGTGCTGAGTTGGAACTGGCTGTGGCAGGTGGTGATTGAAAAGAGGTTGCTCTTTGGTCCAGGAAAAAAAACATACCACCAAGTTTGTCCATATTTTCACTCTGTTTCTGTTGCTGGGCTAGAATCTGCTGAAGCATCTTATCCGTCTCGTTAATGCACCTCCCTTGAAGAGGGAGGGAGTCAAGGATCTGTTCGTTATGCATCTTGCCGTGGGTACTCATTCTGGCTGGATCATTCTATCAGGTTTAGCAAAGATAGTACCCAGGTTCAGGCTAAACGGATAAGAACAATACCACAATAATCAATAATTTAAAGTTCATGGTGTCAAAGATCAACATTCAATTCAAAAATATTTTATTAATCTCAAAGGGAAATTAAATGTTATTGTAACTCATCCTGGTTTTGTTAAAGAGTTGTTATAGATGCTGATGGCTGTGGGCAGGAAGGATCTCTTGTAGCAGAAGCAGTCTGTTTTACAATGGCTCTGAAAAGGTCTCTGACTGAAGACACTCTGGTGTTATATGACAGTCTGATCAAGAGGGTGCTCATGGTTGTCTATAATGTTGTTCATTTTAGGAAGAATACTTCTTTGTACAATCATCTCCAAATGTTTTAGAGGTGTCCCTAGAACTGAGCCAGCCTTCTTTGATAGGTTGTTGAGCTTTATTAGGTCACTTGTTCTGGTGCTGTTACCCCAGCACATAATGGCAGAAGAGATAGCACTCTCAACAACATAGAAGAGGTACCGCATTTTGCTGCAAACACTGAAGGACTTAAGCTTCCTCAAGAAATACAGTCTGCTCTGTCCCTTATTGTAGACGGCCTCACTGTTGCATCTTGAGTGCAGTCTGTTGTCAAGGTGAACTCTAAGGTATTTATACTTCTCACCACCTCCACTTCTTCTCCCATGATGAAAATAGTGTTTGAACTATTCCTGTTTCTCCTGAAATCTACAATCATCCCCCTTGTTTTATTTACATTTAAGATGAGATGATTGTTTCCACACCATGCCACAAATCAGTTCACCAGTTCCCTGTACACAGCTTCTTGTCCATCTCTGATACACCCAATGACTGCAGAGTCAACAGAATATTTCTACAGATGACAAAAGTCTGTTTTGTACTGGAACTCTGAAGTGTACAGAGTGAAAAGAAATGGTGAGAGTACAGTCCCCTGTGGTGCTCCTGTGCTGCTGACCACCTGGTTAGACACACAACCATTCAGTCTCACAAACTGTGGTCTGTTGTCAGGTAGTCTTTGATCCAAGTGACTGTTGAGGGCTCCACCCGAGTCTTCTTGAGTTTCTGAAAAAACAAATCAGGCTGAATTGTGTTAAATGCACTGGAGAAATCAAAGAACATGATTCTCACAGTGCTGTCTGCTTTTTCTAGATGACAGTGGGTTTGCTGAAGCAGGTGTGTGATGGCATTTTCAACTCCAACCCCATGTTGATAAGCAAATAGCAGGGGTCCTGACATGTGCTTGTTTGTTTATTCAGGTGGGCCAACGGAAATCTCTCTAGGACCTTCATATTGTGGGATGTCAGGGCAACAGGTATATAGTCACTGAGGACTGATGGGTGGGTTTTGTTTGGTACCGGAACAAGGCAGGAGGTTTTTCACAACACTGGAACCTTCTCCTGCGTCAGGCCAAGGTTGAAGAGGTACTACAGAATCCCACAGAGCTGCTCTGCGCAGGCCTTACAGGACTGACACCATCTGGATCTGCAGCCTTATTCCAGTTCAGTCTCTCTAGCTGCTTCTTCACCTGACTTCTAGAGACACACAGGCAGAAAGGGGAGGCAAAGGAGGCATCAGCGTCTTCTGATTTAATTGAAGACCAACATGTAGAAGAAGAAGGGTCCACGACCGAGGTGGCAGTTAAAATATTTGAGGTGTGACATGGTATGTCTGTTTGGCTGTGAGCAAGAGAGGAGGATGAGCTTGTTCCTGATCTGAACCTATTGAAAAATGTATTCAGTTCATTGGCTCTGTTCAGACTGTTCCATCCTTTTGATCCTCCTTCTGCTTGGAGCAGTTACACCTCTCTGATATTGCTCTGCTGGAGCTTAGTCTCCAACTTCTTTTTGTACACCTCCTTGCTGTTTCTTATTTTAACTTTAAGTTGCTTCTGTATACTCCTCAATAATTGTATGTCTCCCTCCCTGACACAGTGTCAGGATTTACAGAATAGTCAAAAGGAGAGTGGTAGAGGGAGTTGTCACAGGTGGAGGTTTCCAGGTTGGTTGGTTCCAGACGAGAAGGTAAGTATTACCAGTAGGTTGGTTCTTTGCAGGAGGCAGACAGGCAACAGTGCAGGCAGGCTCAGGTGAGTGGCTCTCGGGATTCTTCTCAGAAGGCGACCAGTGACACAGACCAGACAGGATTCCGGGGAGCAGGTAACTTTGGGAGCATACGGAGGATACAAAAACGTTAGTAAGCACAGGGAGTTTAAGATTTGTTTTCGGCTGAGAAGCTTTACCCAGGGCAAGTACTGCTCCAGCACTGGTCTGATCCACACTCCACACGGCAGCCTTAAGTACCCAGCCACTCTGATGACCCTGATCCTCTGCAGCTGTGGATGATTGTTCAGCCAACCAATAAGAGAACTGGAACCAGCAACCAGGAAGTAGACTCACAGAATTCCACACACAGGAGTTATAAAAAAAAAAAATTCCCTTCTCACCCTCTGTGGGTGGTCTTTTTTTTCATCCTCTGAGCTCGGGTCCTCTACCAGAGGCCTGGGAGCTTGAGAGTTCTGTGCAGTATCTTGGCTGTGCCTAGAACTGCACATTTCTGGACTGAGATGTTTGATGTTGTTCCTGGGATCTGTTGTAGCCACTGCTCCAGTTTGGGGGTGACTGCCCCTAGGGCCCCGATGACCACAGGCACCACTGTGGTCTTTACCTTCCAGGCCTTTTCCAGTTCCTCTCTGAGGCCCTGGTATTTCTCCAGTTTCTCGT
>NC_051446.1:5046397-5056546 GCF_001649575.2 Kryptolebias marmoratus | reverse complement strand
AATTAATTGAAAACTGCATTTACACTCAAACATGATTTTTTTCAGCTGATCAAAAGTTTAAGACCATAGCTCAAAAAAACCCAAAAAAACCCCAAAACAGAAATCAAAGTGTCAAAAAAAAGGACTCAGTAATGAGTAGCTCCACCATTCTTGTTGATGACTTCAAACAATCGTTTAGGCATCCTTGATGCCAGTGTTTCCAGGAGGCTAGTGGGAACGTTGCTCCAAGTGTTGAAGATGGCTTCACGAAGGGCATCCACTGTCTGGAACTGATGTCCATTTTTGTAAACTTCCCTTGCCATCCATCCCCAAATGTTCTCAATTGGGTTTAAATCCGGGGAACATGCAGGATGGTCCAAAAGAGTGATGTTATTCTCTTGGAAGAACTCCTTTGTCAGGCGGGCATTGTGAATTGCAGCATTGTCCTGTTTACCACACAGACGAGGGTCCTCAGTCATGAGGGATGCCCGCTGCAATATCTCCACATAGCCAGCTGCTGTTTGACGCCCCTGCACAACCTGAATGGATCTTGGATGTTTCATCCTGGACAGTGGCTCTCACACTCACTAGTCCTCTGCCTCCTTTCTTACGGCTTGTGTACAGTCTCAGGGTGCTGGATTTGGGGTGGAACCCTCCATGCATGGTTAGTAGCTTCCGAGTCTTAACATCTGTGGTCTTCATCTCCTCCTTTGGCCAGGTAATTATTCCTGCAGGGTATCTGATTACTGGTAAGGCATAGCTGTTTATCGCCCAGATCTTGTTCTTGCCATTGAGCTGGCTTCTCAGGACTTGCCTTATATATATATATATATATAAAATGACAAATTTTATTGAAACTTTCAGGAAATAGTCAGTGAATTGGACCAACCCATTCATTCATTGTAGAGGTCTTTTTGATTTAATTTCTACAGCCAAGTTTATGTTGATGAAACAGAGATATCAGTGTCTAAAATTCAAAAGAGGAACTGCTGACACAGCTCAGCCTAACATAAAAACATGCAGACCCAAAAAAAGAGATGATTTTTTTTTCATGCAACTTTTAAACCAGTCTTCCATATGTTTGAGTGAGGGAAGACAACAGCTAAATCTTAGTTCTGGTTTTTAAGAAGACACCTGTTCAAAGCACTGCATTTTTCTCAGTTTAAAAGAGAAATTCACAACTTATTGTGAACAAAGAGCAAAAAGCAAAGCAGCAGCATATTTTTCCAGCCAGTCAGAGTGACTTTCACAGAAATATATGGAGTTCTGAAAGATAAATCTTCATATTTATGCTGATGGACAGAAATTCTGGATTTCTTTTCATGCTATGTAGCCAGAGGATGTAAGAAGGGTGATACATTGCTACTGTTTTAAGCTCTTGTTAAAAGAGGCACCAGAACAAATGTATTGATCAACAATATTTAGATTACTTGATTTATTTACCCTTATTATTTATCAGATCTCAACAACTGAAAGCTGAATTTTCATCATAACAACGATTTAACAAGGATAACATACTGAAATAAGAATTAACTCTGTATGATTTGAAGGAAGAATTGATTACACAAGCAAGAATTTGGAGAGTTTAGGTTAGTGTTGATAAGTATTCTCACCTTGAAATTTGGATCAAAAGAATGTAATAATTCTTCCCCAGGTTGTCATATTAGTTTAAGGAAGTATCAGATTAAAAGTGAATTCAAAAAAGGTTAAAAAACAAAACCAACTGGACTTCTATTCTGTAGTTGAAGACATTTTGCTTCTCATCCGAGGAGCTTTCTCAATTCAGAAATAGAGAGTGGGGAGTTGAGCTTTTTCTGAACCAATGGCTTGGTGTAGCTCCCTCAAAGGAGGGCTCTTTTTTCCACTTCCTCCATTTAGAGACAAAACACCCAAACCCAAACTGAGCGGAGTTGTGTATGCCGTTCAGTGCAGCGAAGAATGTTAGGAGAGCAAGAACAATTTGCAAGCAATCCAGTTTACATCACATCACAGCTTTAAAAGCTCAACTCCACACTCTCTATTTCTGAATTGAGAAAGCTCCTCGGATGAGAAGCGAAACGTCTTCAACTACAGAATAGAAGTCCAGTTGTTTTTGTTTTTTAACCTTTTTTGAATTTACCATGGCCTGGATGACTGAGAATCTACACCAGCAGATTAAAAGTGAAACATTTTGTTTATCAGGTTAAAGTGTCATATTCAAAACAACATTGCTTTTCTCTTCAGGTGCCTTACCAAATCAAAGACCGTCACTTCATTTTGGAGTGACTCTAGAAAGGTTGATTGGACCTTAATAGAACTGAAAAGCGGAGGCAAATTGAGGCTCAAAATTCACTGATGGTTAGTGGTCTTTTACTTTACTGGTCATTACACAAGGCTAGACAAACATATGCTCTAAACTTAGATGAACAGAAATATGATGAGACAAAAGGAGGGAAACCAACATGGAGACTAACACAAAGCAAGTTGCTTAACAAACAGTGGCGGCTGGCAAATAGAGGGCGCTAGGGCGCCGCCCCACCACTCACATTACCTTGAATAAGACGTAAAATAAATAACTAAAAATTAAATAGTACATTAAAAATATTTTGAAATATATGTATATATATTTTTAGTTGTGAAAGATAAATATTTTATAGTTAATGATAAGTAAAGTTGTTTCGTTCTTCGACGTTGTCTGATTGGTGACGTATTTCCGCCCCAGGGCGCAAAGATCTTTGTCCATAGACTCTCGTTAAAAGATGTACATGCGCAGTAGCTCCTATTTAATACAAGAGATAGGACCATTCAGGGCGCACCTCTCCTGCGCCCAGAGCTGCTGAATGCAGCTGTGTTTACATTTCACCGCCTCACGCCGCCGGAGCGTGGGACTCCCGCCACGGGCTGACGTCACATCCGTCTGTCAGAAAGTTCGCCTGATTGAAAAGTCGAGCCGCGGGTGAGCTGCCTTTTATTCAGAGACAGCAATAAGTTCATTATGTGACTAAGTTACATACAAAAGGTAATAAATAAGTTCATAGTTTATAATTAGTTTAATAAAATTTATGCTAAAATCTGTTAGAATGTTTGGTTTTGAATTCTAATCGGAGTGAGACATCCGATCTTCGTTATATTGTACGTTAAGAATACGTGAAGTAGTGAGTGTTCGCGTCATAAAACAAGCTTTGACGTATTTTCTCCAGTAAAGTTTTGAAAAATAAGGGAGAACAGGTCTTATAAACGCTAAATGTGTCCTACAGGCTTGTGCCTTGAGAGACCTCCGTCTTTTTAAGTATTGGTGTGTTCAGGAAGCACTTGTGCATTTATATGTACATTATAATGTTGCTTTTGTTGTTTTAATTCATGTAAATACACTGGTGTGATACCTTAGTATATGTTTTGGTCCAAAACATATACTAAAGTATCACATAATAGAAATATACCAAAACCTTTGGTGTATGTCTATTTTGGATTTATAGCCCCCACTGGAGAAAACATTACCAGCCGCCACTGTTAACAACTAGTATTGTCAGTGTCACTTCCACTGTATGGATATGTGTATATTTATGTGTAGGTTCAGATGCTCTGTCAGTGTGTTACCAGAGAGCTTTACTACAAAGTGAAGGTAACAGCTTAGCTACCATGTTGAGCTGCAGGTCTGAGTTTTCAGAGTCACAAAGGAAGATTTTTTTGAGACCATGGTAACAGAAACAGATAGAAGCTTGGTCTGTGGGAGGAAACCATAGTATCCAGAGAAAACCATCACTTGCACAGGGAGAACATGGAAACTCTGCACAAAAAGCCCCCAGGCTGGAGGAGATCCTGTGACCTTCTTGCTGTAAGACAATAGCTCTAACCACTGATCTGCCATACTTCCCACACAAAAAACAACTCTATTGATTGTCTCCCCAGCAATTTTTTTTACCATGCAAATACCAAGAAAACAAACGGAGAATTAAAGGCCTAGGATTGCTTGAAGGAATGCTTGTTGCCCTCTGCCTTTCATACCACTGTTTCAAACTAAGATCATCTTTTGTTAAGAAATTAAGTTGTAGCCATTTTGATCAAACCTTTTAAATAAATTTATGATTAATGTCTTGAAATTGCCATGGTCTTGTTTAAGCTTCTGACCCACATACAAAGAAAAACTCCCAGGAGACACAGAACTCAGTGAAGTAAGTTTATTGTATGACGGTGTATATGTTAAGGAGGTAATAAGGAACTGAGAAAGTGGTTCTGGGCTCAGGTCCTCTGAAAAAACAGGGCACTGGTTTAGATTGGAAGCGTAAGGGGAAGTTTACACAGCAGGCGGCTGACTTATGCCCCTTTTCAATCGGCTCTACAGGTCTCGGCTTCACTCTACTCAGCTTGCTTTGCGTGCGTTTCCACCGGTATTTTTTCAAGGCCCGTCCCTGGTTTTTTGGTCCCTGCTTCGGAGTAGGGCCAGCTAGGCTGGCAAATTTGCTAGACCTATATATTAATGATACATATCACTGAAATCTGGAAGCTTTAAATTTTCAAAAGAGGTGTAACATATATATGTACTCATTAAGTGTAAAGGCACTATTCACGTTTTAGAGGACTACCTTTATTCAAATTTTTCAAGTTTGGAAAATTCCAAAAAATGGCAATTTTCCTTGCTCTACTGCCAGAGTTTGGACCAAGGTAGGCCAATTTGCTGGCATAAATATGAAAGATGGATTCCTAAGCTACACATTTATGGAAAAGAAATTAATTGACCCATACCCATGGAAAATCTGTGAACAATTCAGTATTAGCCCAAATTCCAATATTGGCAAAATATGAAGAAACTGTAAAAATGGCTTTTTTGAAAAGATCTTCCAGAATGTGAGGATCAACCCATCATCTTGTCATCATATGTCATTTATAGAGTGACCCATGAAAAAATAAAAAAAAGTTATTGCAATTCTATGGCAATACCTATATGTGGCATAGGCCTACACTCAATTCTATTATCAGGGCACAAAATTTACAAAAACTGTAAAAATGGTTTAATTTACACACTCCACAGTTAGTGCTGCCAAGGTGACACACTAACAAGTAACTAACACCTAAATTTCAAATAAACCTATACAGATCAATATCTAGTGATAACTGCATGATAACTCACAAACTATTGAAATATGGACACTTGCACGTACAAGATGACTGCAGGTCACAATGACAAAGTCAAGAGCAAGTCAACATGCTGCGGTTCATGGTTTACAAAACAGGAATATATGTATAAACAATTATACGGGTGGATTGCAGATGACTGTGAACATTGCGTTTGCAATCGTTCAGTGGCAAAACAGTTTCAGATTCTCTTGAACTACTACCACAATCAATCGGTGGAAAAAGTCCTGGGATCACGGCAAATGAGCAGCTCATTGTGCCGAGTCCAAAAATACTTTAGTATCTGTGGGTGAGTCCAAATGAATCTGATTCTGAAACAAGAAAATTCTAATCAATCATGACAACTGGTCTTGAGAAAAACATATTCCACATTGTAGCTCTAGTTGTTCTTATGCAACCACAATAACTGTTACATGAAAAACGGTTGTAAATCAACTATATGAAGCAATCATTTCAGTATAAATTACAAAATATACTTACGATGATACTTCGAGCCAATTGAAAGTGGTTTTCTATGGTTGAAACTCCCGGTGCATACGCTGTTGTTATGACATCACGTGGCGGTAAATGTTTTGTTGAACCGTTTCAACAACAAAAATCACTCTAAAATGCATCAAATTCTCAAGTTTCCGCCCCCTTTATTGGGACATTTTCTAAAAGGTCAATTAAATTTTTTAACACTTATAAGAAAATACACTATTTTTCTTAATATATATTGAATATGAAGTCACCGATTAGGTCCAAACTACAACAATTTAATTTTTAGTGAAGCGTGTTTTTTAACTAATTTGAGAGCTTAAAATAAGACCTTATTTTAATTTTAAAAATTTGTATTTCATAAAATATCTGTTCCAAAGGCACAGAATGTTCAAAAACACAAAGAGGAGATATATTTCTAAACAAAACAGTGTTTAAAAAATATTTTAAAAGTTTGTATAGTATTTTTTCTATGCATTGAAAAGTGCAATTTTTGGTCTTATTAACTTGCTGAATTTGAGGTGCATTTACCCCCAAAACACACGGCTGGATACCATGGCAACCACTTAATATTATGCCAAAATATTTTGGGAAAGATTTACACTAACCAAGTACTATTCACACACCCAGTTTCATTAAAATCCATGAGATGTCACTTTCCATGTTTTTTGCAATATGACTGATTTTATCTGTCATCTGCTCTTAAAGTAACTTTACTTTGAAAAGTGTGTTGTGTGTTGGACTCACAAACCACATGTCGCACTAAAATAATAATAAATTTGAAAAATTACAATATGTACACATTGTTTTTTGTTAAAGGTCATTTTAATAGTTTTTATGAAATACTCTTTTTGTCACATTTAAATAAAAATAAGATCAATTTTCATCTAAGAACATGTTTCTGTGGTCTTGTTCGTAACAAAACCTCTCAAATCTAATCATTGAATGATATTAAGTGATTATTGCAAACAAAGGTTTTGGTGTAGTTGAAAAACCCAGTAACTGCAGCACAAATGTAAGCATGTAATCTGTCATTACTAAGGTCATAGATTAGGCAGAAGATGGGTCTATGACATCATTTTCAAAAAGCTGTGTTTAAGCTGTCTACATGAGAACAAAATTGTGACATTTAAGGATTTTCTCTCTCCAGAACCTAGTTTCAAAAAATACCATTTAGGAACTTCAAAAATACTGTTTCCGAGTGGACGCAAAGCTGAAACTATAAAAAGCGTTTGTGTATACACAAAACGCTGCTCCTATGTGGACAGAACCTGACTATAATGTATTTGGAAGAAGCAGCTTTAATGTTACTGGCTAGTCTCATGAAGACGTCACATTATGGTCTTTGTGCTCTCTAATCAGGTGCCACTCAGTGATGTTTTCAACTGTTAGAGTATATTTCCAACAGACATTCTCCCTCTGTGAAGTGCATGTGAGCAGCAGCAATAAAAGTCCAGACAGAAATATGTTTGTATACTCTTGAAAATAGCTGGTGCATGTGTGAAAATGGCTCCTCTTAGTCAGCAGCTTTTCTAGCAGGAGCACTGTATTCCTCCTTCCACTTTGGTGTGTACGCAGGCAAGAGTAAATAACTCTGGGAATCTTTTATTTGCCAAGCATCTTCTTTTTTTTACCACAAAAATGCACTGAAATACACACAATTGGGACTGTGAACACACCTGTCTGAGCAGTGGAAGGCAAAAAGAGCAGCTGGGGGATTGAATGACTTTCTCAACTGCGCATCGGTGCACTTCAGCCATGAAGGCTGATGGAACAATGGTCCTTATTCACCGGCCTTTCACACAGTTTTCCATCTTGTACTGGAAACAAACAACTGACCCTCTGATGTGTTAGCTTCACTTTGGGTTTGGCTGAAGATAGAAGACATTTTTTTGTTCCTGAAAATCATCAGATCATATTCTAGTCTGTAGATAAGGACAAGGAGATTTTTGTTATACAAAATTCTTCAGCTGACCAGTTTGATTTGAAACATTTTCTTCCTTTGAACTAAAGACTCAACACTACGAACGCTACCATGTGTCTTCTGTGTTTTCATTACAATCCAGTTAACATTATTTTAACACACTTTGAGAACAATCATCTTATACTGAAAAATGCAAAGTAGATGACAAGTATTCAAAATTACCCAAAAAACTAAAGCAACATAGGTACACTTTTTTAATTAGTTTTATTAACTAAACAGTGTTGTTATTTTGATCACCCCCCCATCTCCTCTACCACCACCCAAATGCAACACACTCACACGTCCCACCTTGAACTGTTTGATTTCACTATTTGTCCGGCTGCCAGGCAGATATATACTTTTGGAATACCTTGTATTTAGACATGTCATCATGGGCTGCTAATTTCTTTGTATCAGTCCTATTATGTTTTTTTTTCTTTTTGTACCCAGCATCAAATCAAATTCCTTGTAGCCAAATAACTAAGATATAGCAATAAAAAATGTTCTATTTTAATTATTTTTGTTTAGAATATCTCCAATTAGAGATCATGTTTAAAATTGAAATAGTTATTACCTAACATCAGAAAAGTTTTATAGAAAAGGTCATTAATCATCCACGTAAATATTTGGAGTCATGTGTTTGTAGAGATACTTGGTCTTTTTCTAGATATCAGACGTTTTTGTTTCCCAAATCTAGGCAAAAATAAACTTACCAGAAAAATGTATGTATAACAACATAAGGAGGTATAAATCTATAGAGAAGAAAATTTATGACAAACTTATGAAGAGACTGATGCAGCTGCTGCCTAAAATTCCAACATAACTTTGTACCAACCTAAGCTAAAAAAAAGGCGTGGAAAAAGAACCAAGATAAAAAAAAATACTAAAACTGCTACCAGTAGCACAGTATGGTCACCATGGTAACCACTCACCTGTGTCTGTCACTACCCAATTTTATAAAATGTTTTTTAGAAATATCCAAATATCAGTTCAATAAAATAAAATCAATATTCCCCAGATTAGTGATGCCCACAGATCCACTCATCTGTACAATGTAATACAGACATGGATAAATCTGTTGTTATCCACACTCAAAATTGATGTGATTGGAGCAAAAAAGCTCCAGTTTTGTCTCATCAGTTCCAGAAACTTTAGAAATTTCGAGCTTCTCAACATGCACTTTGGCAATTTCTGTTTGGCTTTTTTAGTGTTATTCTGTCAATAGTGAAGCCTCCCTGGGTATTTTTCTACGGAGCCCATTATGATTTAAAATCTGACAGATGGTGCTATCAGAAAGTGATGTACCTTGGAACATCACTTTCCTTGACCTTGGAATTTAGCTTGTGCTCACACACCATTATATGAACCAGCATTAATATCTCCCACTACTGTTTGAGTAGGTGAAATGATAATATTTTTACCTGTGTGTTTGTGTGTGTGTGTGCATGTTTATTTGTCTTGACCATTAGCAAAATATCTCATGAATCAGTGAATGACTTTAATTTCTCTGAAAGTATAAACTTTGCGAGACAACTCAATTCAAAATGGCCACCATCGCACAGTAAACTTAGCGACCTTAGTTAACACAAAAACAGTTTTAACTCAGTTATTTATACAGATATTTGGCTAAAATTTGCCAGCATCTTTAATCACTGACAGTCATTACCAATGATATGTGTTTAAAACTTTGCCATTAACTATTAAAATCAACTCTGCCTGTCTGTTATGAAACTATCTCATGAATCATTGGGTGGATTTTAAAGACACTTTACAAAGTAGTCAAGGAATGTACATCTACGGCTGATTATCTGCAGACAGCTAAGAGGTTGAACCCCCGACAGGCTAGATGGTCCCTGTTTTTCGGGAGGTTCAACTTCACGATTACATTTAGGCCAGGTTCCAAGAATGTGAAGCCAGATGCGTTATCTAGGCTGTGGGCTAATCTGGATTCCTCGGAAGAAGAGGAGCCTATTATTCCACCTGCAATAATCGTTGGTGCGTTAACCTGGGATATCGAGAGGGAGATCAGGGAGGCTCAACAGAGGGAACCTGATCCTGGAGGGGGTCCTCCCGGAAAGACATATGTCCCCACGACCATGAGACCCCGAGTCCTCAATTCACTTGCCATCCAGGTATTCATCGTGTGACCCAGCTGACGACTCGCTATTTCTGGTGGCCTAGTGTGATATCTGATGTCAAGGAGTTCGTTTCCGCCTGTCCTACATGTGCCCGTTGTAAGGGTAGTAATCAGCCTCCAGCCGGACTGTTACAACCCCTAGCCATTCCTAATAGACCTTGGTCCCACATCGCCCTTGACTTTGTCACAGGATTACCTCCTTCTCAGGGGCACACTGTAATACTCACCATAGTAGACAGGTTTTCTAAAGCCGCACATTTTGTTCCCTTGGTCAAATTACCGACCGCCTTCGAGACCGCCGAAATTGTCACACAACATGTGTTCCGGTTACATGGGATTCCTATAGACATTGTGTCAGACAGAGGGCCACAATTCACCTCGCAGGTCTGGCAGAACTTTTGCAAGGGACTGGGAGCCAGGGTGAGTCTCACGTCTGGGTACCATCCTCAGTCCAACGGTCAGTCTGAGCGCTGCAACCAGG
>NC_051446.1:5041036-5045353 GCF_001649575.2 Kryptolebias marmoratus | reverse complement strand
CCTGGCCACGTTACGGAACTTTGGACTCACGGATACTTACCTGGAACACCTGGATACTCACCTGGACGGGATTACTGGCTAGTCGAGTTCTGGATCACCTGAACGCTTCCTTCACCTCCTCCTCGCCGCTGGACTCCACCTGGACCTGTAAGACCAAAAGAACCACAATTAAGTTATTCATGCAGTGCTCAGCTGACAGTAGGATTGGTGCCCGAGACTCACCCTGTTCCTCTTCCTTTCCAGATCCTACCACGACGCACGCACTGTACATATTCACCACTTTGTAAATAAACACACTTACCTTCAGCTGCTGTCTCCGTGTCTGGTTTTGGTCTTGCTCTCTGGACATATTACCCCGCGTTCTTGTCAGAAAAGAAGTTTTTATTGCTGTCCAGCTGAAGAGAAAGATCAGTTTTTCGGATATGGTGACACAAAAGCAGTTGAAAAGTGATTAAATAGTGCTATATTCACTTAATGAGTCATGCTAGTATTTATGTGTGGTACATTAACAAATAAGTTTAAAAATGTCTTCAATAATTGCATCTGATTGATTGTATGTATGTTTTAAAAGGCATCTCAATATTTTTGGACATTGAGTAGTTTTATGTACAATATATTCAACATTCTTTAGCTTTTTCTTGTCTGTAAATCAAAGTTTTAGGTTGTATTTCTAGATTGTGATTTGAAATGTTAAAAAATCCAACTACCACCAAGAAAAATAAAAGAATCATGACATTTTTCCACAAGGAAACTTAACCAATAGCCACTGTGTTCTTTAACAGCTGAGATGATGGCTTTGTGGTGCTGGATAAAGTGTCAATCTTCCAGCAGTACTGTGCTTATTGTCTGACTGAAAGACCACCAATCATCTCTCTGCCAGTGAATTGTTACAGTCTGGGTATTGACATCCTTCATAAATCAGGGCTATTGGATTGCCAGCTGCTATTTTTACACACAGTGACATGACCTGCCTGCCAGGGGTCTCACATCCTGGTGAATGTGTATTAATCTGATGCGCTGCCCACCATTGTTTCCTCCATAACAAGCTCACTCTAGAAGTTTTATATTTTGCAGCTCCACTATATTCCTGCCATTTCTATTTATTCTGTAGTATTTTTTTTTTTTTAATTTGAATGCTTAACGGTGACAAACCTCTATCTCCTGTTTTTCACCACCCCTGATCTGACAACAAGCCGTGCCTTCATTACCAAGCAGCAGAACACAAGCTGTCTTCCATCTGTCCACAGCCATTATGCCTCCCATTAGACGGGACGTCTTCATTTCCATCAGGAGAGATGTGTGACTGGATTGAACTGATTCTGTGCTCTCATGGAGAGACAGAATAGACTGCGAGGTGTCAAGTCCCATCCGTGCTGCCTAGGCATCTATTTTCATTAGGCATTGTCACAATGTGGATAGCATATTTTTATTGGACCTCAAATCATAATTTGTTTCAAACCTGAGTCTTGCCCCCAAAATATAACATCTTGCATCAAAAAAGTGGAGCAGGTGGGAGACTGAACACTTTCATGATCCCTTTTTAAAAAAAAAAAAAAAAAACCTTTTGTAAGAAGCATCAGCTTTTTATTCTTTTACAATTTGTCATGGAGTTTTATCCACTGTTGGCCCAGAAATGTCATATTGCTATATCTTATGCACTATTCACCTATTTAGGCAGGTGGAAACGGGCAAATGCACATATACAATAAAATGTGCTGATGAAAATGAAAACGGGTAGTGCACTACAGCTGTATGATTCAACTTTATTTATTTAATTATTTTTTAATTAGAGAAAACAGGTCAGAGGCAACCCAGTTCTGTACCTGCTTTATCTAACTGTTAATACCCAGCTTTTACATTCATTAGTAGTTTTGGTATTTCATTGTAGGTACCTGCTCAGTGGAGCAGATAGACCAGCTGCTCCTCCATTTTCAAAACTGTGGTTCAAACTTACACTCACCGGCCACTTTATTAGGTACCCCTGTCCAACTGCTCATTAACGCAAATGTTGAATCAGTCAATCACATGGCAGCAACTCAATGCATTTAGGCATGTAGACATGGCCAAGACGATCTGCTGCAGCTCAAACCGAGCATCAGAATGGGAAAGAAAGGTGATTTAAGTGACTCTGAACGTGGCATGGTTGTTGGTGCCAGATGGTCTGGTCTGAGTATTTCAGAAACTGCTAATCTACTGGGATTTTCACACACAACCATCTTAAATTTCTGGGAGTGATCATGGCAGAGGACGTGTCCTGGGGCACTCACATTGCCTTCGCATTTGGAAAGGCCCAGCAATGCCTTTTCTACCTGAGGAAGCTGAGGAACTACCACATTCCAAGACCACTGCTGGTGAACTTCTACAACTGCGCCATCAGCAGTGTTCTGACACATGGGTTCCTGGTGTGGTTCTCAAGCTCCTCCAAAACAGATCAGCAGGCACTCCAGCGTGTGGTGAAAACAGCGGGGAGAATTACTGGAGTACCTCTCCCAGAGATTAGTATCATCTATACCACACGCTGTCTACGGAGAGTGTAGAACATCCTGTGAGCCTGCCACCATCCAGCCTATCACTTGTTCCAACGACTACCCTCTGGTAGAAGGTACAGGTCTCTACAGAGTCGGACTAAAAGACTGATCAATAGCCTATACCCAATAGACAGGCAGCATTCAGCTGAGATGTAAAACAAAACTGAAGTTGTTTTTCTTAAGTGTCAAAACTGAGAGAATAGAGTAAAACCTTTCAATGAAATCTCAATAATAGGAGTGCAAGATCCTGACACGTTCCTAATAAGTGGGAATTATTCATTTTATATTGCTTTTATATTCACATCTTCACAGAGCTTATACACTGCCTGGCCCCAAAAAAGTCACCACCTGGATTTAATTAAGCAAACAGGTACGAGCCTCTTGTTGGACAATTACTGCATGGGCGATTATGTTTCAGCTGGCAACAAGTTATTTAACCCCAACTGGTGCAATGAGTTGCTTCTCATTTCTTAAACAACCATGTTGAAAGACACATGCTGTGGTCGTGGAAAAGATTTCAGTCTGTTTGAGAAGGGTCTAATAATTGGCATCAAGCAGAGAAAACATCTGAGGAGATTGCAGAAACTACTAAAATTGGGTCAAGAACTGTCCAACGCATTATTAAAAACTAGAAGGATAGTGGGGACCCATCATCTTAGAGGAAGAAATGTGGCTGGAAAAAAATCCTGAATGATCGTGATTGGTGATCACTTAAACTTTTGGTGAAATCAAATCAAAGAAAAACAACAGTAAAACTCTGGGCTACGTTTAATAGTGAAAGTAAGAGCATTTACTCACACAATGCGAAGGGAACTCAAGGGATTGGGACTGAACAGCTGTGTAGCCTTAAGAAAACCACTAATCAGTGAGGATAACTGGAAAAAAAGGCTTCTGTTTGCTAGGGAGCATAGAGATTGGATTCTGGAGCAATGGAAGAAGGTCATGTGGTCTGATGAGTCCAAATTTACCCTGTTCCAGAGTGATGGGTGCATCAGGGTAAGAAGAGAGGCAGGTGAAGTGTTGCACCCATCATGCCTAGTGCCTACTGTACAAGCCTGTGGGGGCAGTGCTATGATCTGGGGTTGCTGCAGTTGGTCAGGTCTAGGTTCAGCAACAGTATGTGCTCAAAGAATGAGGTCAGCTGACTACCTGAATATATTGAATGACCAGGTTATTCCATCAATAGATTTTTTCTTCCCTGATAGCACAGACATATTCCAAGATGACAATGCCAGGATTCATTGGGCTCGAATTGTGAAAGAGTGGTTCAGGGAGCATGAGACATCATTTTCACACATGGATTGGCCACCACAGAGTCCAGACCTTAACTCCATTGGGAATCTGTGGGATGTGCTGGAGAAGGTTTTGTGCAGCGGTCAGACTCTACCATCATCAATGCGAGATATTGGTGAATAATGCAACACTGGATGGAAAAAAATCTTGTGACATTGCAGAAGCTTATTGAAACAATGCCACAGCGAATGTGTGCCGTTATCAAAGCTAAAGGCGGTCCAACGAAATATTAGAGTGTGTAACCTTTTTTCTTGGTGGCAACTTTTTTTTTTGGCCAGGCAGTGTACACTCCTGATCAAAATCTTAAGACCAGTCAAAAAATTGCAAGAATTTGCATTTTGCACTACTGGATCTTAAGAAGGTTCTAAGTAGAGCTTCACAATGTTAAAAGAAGAAATCAGCGTAAGAGACAAAAACTTTTGAGCGGGGAATTAATTGAAAACTGCATTTACACTCAAACATGATTTTTTTCAGCTGATCAAAAGTTTAAGACCAT
>NC_051446.1:5024779-5040078 GCF_001649575.2 Kryptolebias marmoratus | reverse complement strand
TTCAAAGTCAGTGAGCTTTTTTGCTTTTGCCATCAGGAGGTCTTGACAGTGTAAAGACTTGACAGAAAATGACATGGCATCCAGATTTTTGCACAGCTTTTGGCTTTTAAAGACTATGGTCTTAAACTTTTGATCAGCTGAAAAAATCATGTTTGAGTGTAAATGCAGTTTGCAGAAAATTCCCTACTCAAAAGTTCTTGTCTCTTGCACTGATTTTTTCCTTTAACATTGTGAAGCTCTACTTAGAACCTTCTTAAGATCCAATAGTGCAAAATGCAAATTTTTGCAATTTTTTGACTGGTCTTAAGATTTTGATCAGGAGTGTATATTCAGGTGTGTGACACCATGTGAGCATTTTTTGACTAAACAAATGTCAGAGCAAAAATTGGACTAAATATGCCCTAAAAATTAAAGTTTTGTATGTCTAAGAAGTTAGGGTGGCTGGTGGAGAATTTTTTTAACTCAAACATTTTACCAGTGTAATGGACCAACCAGTAAGGCACAAGGACAAAGTTATAAAAAATATGCTCCATTTATTTTTTACCAAAAATTGAGTAACAAAAATCTTTCAAAACCAAATTTCATAAATCTCAAAAAGAATGGGCCCAAAAGATGTAAACTAAGAGAAACCTAACTAAGGATCACAAACAAGAACTGACCACATTTACAATTAACACACAGGGGAATTTATACACAAAGGCTAGCCTACAAGAAACACAGAGGAAAGGGCAGAGGACACTAAGACAAACAATAAATAATCCAAAACAGCTAATTCAAACCAACAAATTATAATTATAACACAAATGTAAAAACAAACCACCTAACACCAAAGATATGTCTTAATAATTGAAATATTATGAGAGAGAGGTAGTATCTCCAGAGTCAAGTCCCCCACTTCCAAAAGCTTGATGGTTTGCGCCACTTCCTGGTATTGCATCATCACCAGTCCTCCCCCACAACCAGTCCTTTAAATCTCCACCAAACAGAAATAGATAATTAATGATCTGAACATACATAAAAGGTGTTTACTAAATGTGTGCACCCAAAATAGCAAACAACCTAATGTAAGATTACAGCAACAGTGAAATTATAAATAAATATACTGTGAAAGAAAACATTTAAATCAGTACTAACACTGAGAAGAAGCTGGAGGAACCTCCACAACCAGCCACTTTTTTTTTGTTTTTTTCTAGCTGTCGGCAGATTTCTTTCTTAAAAGTTTTTTTTTTTTTAAATAAAATCAAAATTAAAAACACTTTTGCTCAAATGATTCAGAAAGTGCTGAAACCACCCTTTCTTAAAGTTTCACTAATCAAATAAAGGTTTTACAAATCACACACTAGGATCTAAATATTCTATGACTGCAGAATATTCTAGCCCAGGTGTGAAGAGTAGATATTCTAGTTTTGGAGCGGGAGTGTTTATAATGTGGTCCAGATGCATAAAATATACTAATATGGCTCTTTCATGAAGTTTCACAAATCACAAACTTGGATTTATGTATTCTGCTATTAGTTTAGAATAATCTAGTTGAGGTTTGAAGGGTCTAAGTATTTTAGTTTTCAAACTAGAACAGATAAAAGATGCTCAAGGTAGTGAAAAATTTTGTGGAATTGCCCCTTAGCCATTTCCTGGATGCTTTGATCGGATGAAAAAGGCCTGTCTGTGATTGGCTGGTGGTGTGACTCAATTACATACAACTTAAGTTTCGAGAACAGACACAGAGCCTACTGCGAGCTGTTTGTCAGAGTTAAGTGCGTGTCAGAACACCACCGTGTGCTCAACTTGCTCACTGCACACGTTCAACTTGGTGGCATAAAAATAATGCCATACAGGTCAGTAGTACAAATGGAACACATTTTTTTTCCCTGTTAAAATTGCTAACTTGCCACGGTGGCTGGTGCGTTGTTCAAATTTACATGCCACTTTAAAGATTTACCCGCATTTGGCAAGTGGTCGGTACTAATTTTCACCCCTGTATGGTGGCTAATGTTTAGCCTAACCTAACAGCAGGTAACGGTTACAGCCTATCTTGTTGTTGTTCTTTTGGCATCAATTGGTATTAAACCAGAAATTACTAAAATCATCTCGTTATTGTGAGTCAGTGCCACACAGCATAAATAATTAAAACACAGATAATAAAATTTAAAAAAATTGTTGAGGGGTTGACATTTAATAGCTCAATAATCCTGGGTGCCACACCAGCACAGACTTTAAGACCTTTACTCTAGCCTAAAAACCCAACCTGCTTCTTTATCCAAACCTTAACTCCTAAACAAACCCTATTGGGTAACACACACACAGAGGTTTAAAATGTGATGGTTCCATGGATACATTGCTGAGAACAACACCACATACTGCAATCGAGGCTCTTGTGCCCCACAACAATTTGAGATTACTTGAATCAAATTTCCTCATTGTTTTGCATCTTTTGTTGCTAGCAAGCTCTGTAGAGAGTTCACTGGTGCTACTTAAACAACCACTTGTACATTGGTTAACTATCATCCACTCCAGTTTCAACAGGGGTTCGGAGGATGTTCTCCACTGGCCTTTTTTAAAGTAGTTTATAATGTATGTGAGGCCTAGATTGTAATTTGCATGAACCACTCATCCGTTTGGCCCTCTCTGGTTTTAACTTTCCCTCACAATTCAGTTATGGCTGCCAATTAGCTTCTCATTTAACTTGTAAATAGCTGTTACTCAACTTTTTTCTGAGTACTACTGGAGGGCTCCTTAGTATCACCAGTGGTACTTGTACCAGTTTAAGACCCATCGATTGAGATGTAATGCTTCAGTGCCAGAAATTACAGGACAGCCCCAAGTTCATTTTGTCCATGTTCTAATTAGTCACACAAACAATGCTGCAGAGTGATGACGTGAGTACAAAGTCCCTAAACGCAGCATAAATGCAGCACATGCAGAACACAATGGCCATCAAAGAAGGAAATAGTTTATAGTCTGCAGCTCAAATGTGACCTCAGAGGATGAAGATAATAATGACTGAATTCCAAATAAAACTGCTTTTACTCACATCATTTACTGTTTTTGTTCTCAGAAAACAAAAATTAAAGTGACAGAAGAGCTGTTGTTCAGTTTTATTAAAATCCTGATTTCACAGTTATGCACTTTAAAAAACTGTCTTTAACCGGCTGCCTGCTAAGACAGTCTGTTCTGTGCTTTAACCATTGGCCCAGGAGCGTGGAGCCCCGGCCATTGACCATGAAGCAGTGGTTGGCCTCCATCCATGACTCTAACCATAGTTGGAGCCCAGACTGAGCTGCCAGGTGCAGCTCTAACCTCCTGCAATTAGACTCAGGATGGTGGTTAAAGCCATGGCCTTGAACCACAAGCCCTGTGTAGCCAGAGAAGAGTTCAAGGAGCAAAAAATCCTACCTTTTTTTCAATGCTGTCCCTGAGTAGATTAAAATAGCTATTCCTGGGACAAACAGCACCACAAAACAACTAAATTCTTGATTTTCTCTGCATGACTATTTTTTCATCCTTTTACCGTTGCACTTATCGGGTCTCCACTCCTCCCTCCATGGGTCAAAGCAGCACATCGTCTCAGTCAATGTGCCCTGTCCTGGACTTGGATAGGCCTCATCAGTTGGTGAGGGGGCAGGGCAACGGAGCAGTGGTTAGAGCTGTCACTTCACAGTGAGAAGTTTGGAGGATCACATTTAGGCCTGAGGCCTTCCTGTGTGGACTTTACATGTTCTCCCTGTGCATGCATGGGTTTTTTTTCTGGGTACTCCAGTTTTGTCCTACAGACCAAAAACATGCATTCTAGGTTAACTGGTAAGTCAAAATCGACCCTAGGTGTGAGTGAGAGTGTGAATGGTTTGAGATTTTAGTTAACCCTGATTCTTCATGTCCTTTGGCAAAATGCTGCTAAGTCTGCGAGTTAGCAGAGTTGCCAGGAAAACCGCTGAATTTCCAGAAACTGCAGACTCTGATGAGTCGGATTGCTGATCCGGATTAAAAACTCAATGTAAAAACAGTGGACTCAGATGACACATTGACATATGCTTTACATACATATTACAAGTTATTATTTTGGTTAACTTATATAGGATTTGTACATTTTACAGTTTTTGTTCCATTTGTTTTGTTCCATAATTTTTTCATGATTCATTTTGGCAGTGGGGGTAAGTACAGCATGACTCAAGTGAACCAGATCACTTTAGTGAGTGACTCAGAAAAACCTGAGTCCAGAAAGTGAACCTGTGCTGGATTCTCGAGGAAAGTACAGGTCCACACTCCTCCATCCTGTACTGTTTCCTCAATAAGCAGTTACACATTGATTTGGCGTGTTCCTGTTAGAAAGGCCAATTGGGTCTTCAAAATAATGTGGTTTCTGAAAAAAATCAACTACAACTTCATATAGCCTTGCTCTGGTGGTCATCTCCAGAGTGAGACTGCAGCATACTAGGCCTTTTGTAGTGTCATCTCTCCAACATTTTACATGAACTTTAAAGGAATCCTTTAAAAACTGTCTTTGAATCCAAAATATCTTCATATTTGTTAAGTTCCTTTTAAAACCAGATATTTATTGTTTAAATGGTGCTTTAAAGATAATAAACACCTAGTTTTTAACAAATAAATGAAATATTTGGCTTTCAGCTACATCTAAAGATTAGGAGAGTGTGCTGGTTATTAAAGCAAGTTAATGAGCCAGATGGAGCTAAATAACTTTGTTAACTTGAGGTAAACAGCAGAGTTGGAGATTTTTGGTTTGAAACAAGCAACATCTGTCTAATTACACAATTGTTTGATGCATTGATAATGTAAATGATTTCATTAATGTTGCTTTTAAACTCATGACACTGAGAAGTCCTTCATCATCAATTATACTACAAGCTGTTGAACTAAGTTGATGTAGCAATCATCAGCTACTTCGAAGATTGATCATAAAGTATGTGGCATTTCCACTGGATGCAGGTCACATCCTGTTATGTGGCTAGAGGGCCTCCCTGACACGTTATCTACACACACTTAGCTGACAGCTACTCTTCTAATGACTCTTTGTGCACTCGCTCAAAGTCATCTCTCTGACACGCATGCTCTCAGCCCAATTAATATGCCGAGCCTTCACATGAGTGCCTCTTCCACAAAATCAGATACCAGCCTGGCTAATTTGAACAATATAGCAAGTGACGCAGCACACGACAGCCACTTCCAGTTGTTGTCACAAAAGTATTGACCGCCTTCGGTGCATGAAGGAAAAATATCTGCAGACAGAGTGTGATATGAGGCGTTTCTGAAGCACTTCACTGGCTTGTCATGGGTAATTCTCCGTTGTTGTTTTGCTTTTTTAGATTATTTTTGGTGGCATTTCTGCTCTGCTGGACAGCGACAGCAGGGAGTGACAGCAGAGATAGCAGAGAGGGAAGGGATGACATGCAACAAAGGTCACGAGGAAGAGATGTGTCATGTACCACAACCGTCCATCAGAATGCTCTATTCATGCTCTTTTTTACTCTGTCGCTTAACACACTTTCTCTGATTTTTTCAAACCTTATAACTAATTCAATTTTTAGTTTTTAACTTGTAATTTAATAAGCCTATAAGCTAACAAGGTGTGCAGGGTAAAGCAAGATAAAGTGTGTTGCTTTTGAGTATTTGATGTAAAATTTTAAAGGACACACTTTTGTTTTAATTTTCAAAGTGATTCTATTTTTTTTTACCTTAAGCTTCACCAGAGTTATTCTGCAATTTGATTTAAAAATAGTAACCAAATACACCAACACATAGACTTAGCCAGACAACAACATTATATCCCGAGCAATCTGCCTCATTCATCTTAAAAATGGCTGAAACCAGCTGTGCTTCAAGATGTATTTACACAATTACACAATTTTAAAACTCCATCTTTGGTGAATTTGTGTGGACAGTTAATTTGAAGCTTTTTTGAAACACGACATAGAAGACATTTTTGTGCATGTCTGTTATCACTTTGTGCCTTAGAAACCAAAACAACAATGTGTCATATTACCAGCTTGTTTGAGTGGGAGAGCTCAGTGGATTCCAAGTAGTAGAAAAAACTTAATCTGTCCAAGAGTCCATGAGGAAATCACAATTGCTTCTGCACAGAAAAGGCATGAGTGAGGGTGAGTAATAGAGGTTGACTGTTATGAGCTTTTCTGTGACCAATGCCAATTTTTAGAAATCAGGGCATCTGATAACTGATATACAACACCAATTTCTTAAGTTTTTGGTCAATAGGTATTTTTCATTTAACAAAACTATAACAATAATTGCTAATCTAAATGTGCATTAAAATGTAAAATAAATGTCAATTAAAAAAACTTAGAAGAACTTGTAGGCATCATTATAACATACAGAAAAGCAATTTTGCTTAAAAACCTAAATTGCTGGCTACAGTGAGCTGGTTGTACCAGCTGCTGCTGCATTTATGTTTTCCTACTTGGGAATCAATGAAGTGTGTACAAGCATGGCTGATTGCTGATTTTTTTTAAAAGTGGCCAATACCAGTCAATTAAAAAAAAATCAGTAAGTACAAAAATTTTCAATATCATAAAAAAGTCAAAAAATGTACACTAGAGCTAGTCACAATCACTGGTATGAGGGTACAATCCATCATAGAGTGATAGTCTGAGCTGGTCTTTTACAGATGAGACTGATAGATCAGGAAATTATGTGGCATCAGGAAGTTCAGGACCAAGACTCTTCTAGCCCATAGCTTCAGCTAGAGGAAAAGAGGAGAGAGAGATGCATAGAACGGGCAGGATCCTCACAGTGCCCCTCCTTCAAAAGTCAACTCTAAGTGGCTGACTTTGCTTTTTTTGATGGGCCCTGTATGTCAGTGATTACTTGTTAGAATGGCCTGAGCGGCTGGAGTAATCAGGAGACTCGACGGCGCAGATCCACTGCGTGTTTTAGTCTCCAACATTGACAGACACAAAAACCCTGCTGGGAAGGTCATCATGGATCTCAGCAGTTCTCTGCATGAAGCTAACAAGCAGCCTTTTATAATCCACTACCCCCTCCCATTAACAGACCTACCATAGACAGGGTAAACAAAAAATATAAATACATTAACAATCTACAATAAATAACCAAAATATCCAAATACTTTATTTAACAATCAGCATCTATTATCAAACACATTTCTAAAATCATTTCTATAAATATAAATAGTCTTTATTAAACATCCAAAGTGCAGTGTTCACTCCCTCAACCCCCTTTCAATCTATAATGGTTTCTTCCAGAACCTTTAAAAGGTGCTCAGGCCCCTGGGGAATCTTTTAGCCTGAACACCCAGGAGAGAGGAAGAGAGAGGTAAGCCACTTTTGCACTATCACAACACACTCATATCTTTCACCCTATTTCAGAAATAAGTTACACTAATACTTATGTTTCATCAGTTTGTTTTAACAGGATATTTCAGTACCAGCTGAGAAGCTGCCCAAGAACACCTACAAACAAATAAAGATTTCAATCTGTTTCTCTTTGTATTCTTTAAATTATTCAAACCTCAACATTTTAAGTGTAACAGAATGAGTAATGAAACCCTTCATTACAAGGATGAAAAACTGAAACCCAGGATTGTTTTTCAGAGCCATACCCTTCATGGTCCATAAAATACTGGAGGCCCTGACACCTAACATCATAAATAGGGCAGGGTGGTCATCGATGAGTCAGATGGGTGGAGGGAAATTAATTGGGGGCAAAAAAGGCTACTAAATTCAGGTTTGTTTTAGGACATGTTTATTTTATCTGGCAAAGCCCACTGAGATCACAGATCTCTTTTTCAAAGGGAGGTCTGGGCCTAAAGGCAGCCTAAACATGTATGTTTTTGGACTTAGTGTCATGGTTTGGGGAATTTGTCTGACCCACATGCAGAAAACACTCTCAGGAAACCAGGAAAATTTTAAAGATTTATTGACAAAAATCATGTATGTTGGGAGGACGCGGGGTGAGGGATCCAAGACCAGGGGGGAACACTGGGGCTTCAGACTGGAGGTTCCGGAGATAGATGGAGGAGAGGTGAGTAATGTGGATGGATCAGAACAGGAGATGCAATATGAGTGCTTACGCAGGGAGATGGGGGAAGTCTGCCAGGAAGAGGTGAGTGGGATCTGCAGCGGGAATGAACAACCGATGAAGGTTCCAGAGGGAAACCAGGAGGCACTAAATGCTGAGAAACAAGATTGTGAATACGGTTGGTCTGATAGCCAGGGAACTTGCTGGAGGGCAAAACATGTTCGATCGAGCCACAGGAGGAGCAGGAAACGAGGAGCCTGGAGCTGCCAGCCAAGGTTGAAGAGATCCAGGGTCAAATCAGAAGGTTTGCAGGTGATGAAGTCAGCCGGTGAACAAATTGGAACGTCATCTGGAGTTTTGACAGGAGTGTCTTTATATCGGGAGAAGAGAACAAAGGTAAGACTCAGTAGTGATGGGACATCTGAAGCCAGGCTTCGAGGTGTGTACTGAGTAAAAAGGGGGCGTGTCCGATGAAGCCCCGCTTCGGAGCTTGTGTCATATTGAGCAAAATCACATGATCAACAACAAACGAGGCCTCCCATTACATCTGCCACGTCATTGCTTTATTTTGCGTATCATTTTTCAAAATAAAAGCGCTATGAACCCTGTTGCTTCGTGGGTTGTAGTAGGTGGTGTGGTAGCGCGTCAGCAGAGCAGTTTTCATCAGCAGTGGTTGAAATGGAGCCGTCAAAAAAGAGAAAAACCTCTCATATCTGGGATATGCATATTTGTAATATTAAAATCCAAAACTAGAACTCCCAGGAAGAGATGATTTTAAATAAATTCTGTTTTTCAAGAAGCAAGTTTCAAGCTCAAAGTATTCAGAGTCTGCCCCAACAATCACTCAATTCCCAATACACTAAAGTACAACATATCTTCATTGTCAAATAAGTCCATGACATAAAAGAAAACCCAACACAACCACTGTTGGTCAAGGATTAGATTGGCTACAAATCATTTTAATAAAATAAAACATGACAATTAAATATGATTTCATTGATTCTCCTGTTACTAAACATGAGTTTGATGAAAACTTTGTGACAGTATTGCATTTACAAATTTTTGAAAGTATAATCCAACTGAGTGACAAAGTTGTTACAGTTTCACCAGCAGATGTCACTAGTGAGTGATGAATGAAGCATCGAGTAATGAACATTTATGCAAAGCAAAGTGTTGGAAAGCTTCATTGCTTCATGAGGCTTCATTTGCCCATCACTAAGATTCAGATTAAAAGGAGATCAAATCAATGAGAGTCACAAGGCGTTTGGATGGCTAGAAGTTACCACTAAAGGTTAACACTCTGGGGTTGAAGGACTGGCAGCAGACTCCTCTTAAGCTCTACCTGATGAGGGTAGATGAATTGCAGGTGTGCAAAAACACACCTGCCAGAGCCAGCCAGCCAGCTGTGCTCCCTGAGGCCATCTGGTGGAGAACAAGAAGAACAGCAGTGGTGAAACCAGATCCCAACACTTAAGGAGATAGCCATAGTAAACCCATGCAAACATGAGAACTAAAACTCCACACAGAAAGACCCCAGGCCTAACCCTGAGCTTAAACCCAGGACCTTCCTGTTGTGTTGCAACAGTGCTAACCACTAATCCTTCATGCTTCTAATACCACATGGATGAATCTTGATAGAGTAGGGAGCTTGAGATGAACAGAAGCAGGGTTGATGATAAATTCTATCTCAAAGCGGAGTTGCTTTTACTTTGTTGTTTGTTTGTTTTGGTTTTTTCATGCTTGTCCTGTGATCCTGATCCTGTCACCATTACATTTGATCATGTGATGAAATCATTATTACTGTGGTAATTATCCAGTGAAATAATTATTTTGGTTCTGTTTGTTAACCTCTTAATGTGATGCTTTATCTGTTGAAATGTTCTATAATCATAAGATGTGTTTTAAATGTTGAATAGAACCAAATGGATATTTGCACCTTTTTGACTGTTTGTAGATGCAACAATGTTTACAACCATTATTTTACCAAAGGATGATTTATATTTTTCCTGAGAAAGCCTACCCTTTTTTTGTAAAGGCTGGGCAGTTATTTAGATAAATATAGTCCGGGTCTCCTTTAAACGCTACAAAATTGTTAATTTAAATGTGGACAAATTGCACCAATGCAGAGAGACACTGGTTGACATACTAGATTGAGGGGCAAAGCTTACATTGTGAGGGCTTTGTGAATAAGAGAAAGGAGCAAAATCTGAAATTTTACCTGTAAAAAATGAATAGTTTGTTGAATACAGGCTTCAGAGTGACTATGGTAACTGGCTTCTGTTTAAATGAAATCTTTAGGAAATTTATCACTTCATTTCAGCCTCATAACTGCTTGTATTTCTCAATCAACGACAACAAAAAGAAAAGAGTCAGAGGTTGATTAAAAAAATATTTCAGTGCTAAAAGACAGTCACATCTAAAATCAAACAACTAGATGCCTGATGGATAAAAAGATGGCTATCTAAAGGTGGATAATAATGTTTTATGAACTCATAAACTCAGCATCAGTATATTTTACGCTAGAAAAGGGAAGGAGGTGATGAAGTATGTAAGTACTATCAGACGATATAGTGCATAACACCATAAATGATTACAGTATGTAAACAGACAAGCATTAGTGTATCCTTCAACACGTGGATTCTAACCAATTTCTACAGATTTTAAGAGTTTTTCATTATTACTAAACAATACAAAGAGTAACTTTAGAAAATCTGGTACCGAATAGACTGTGTTTACTGATTCAAAAATGAAGCGTTAACAAAACTGTATAGAGATCGGTTAAATTACACATGTCAGTACAGACTGCTGTGAAGACTGATCAGTGACCTGCTCTGTGCTGCCAGAGCATCTAGGTTTCCATAATAGCCTAGAAATATTTACATACAGCTTATGAGTCATGACCAGAATAGTAGCATGCAGGTAAATGGATTTAGTGGTGCAGGCAGTTTAGTGTGCCCTGTGGCAATTTTACAGTCATGGCTGTGCTTGAAAGCTGTACATGACAACAGAGCCCCAGGTGTTTAGAACTGTCAGAATTAAAGCTCCTACATCCAGATATTAAATTTTCAGATACAGGTGATGCATTGTTTTAATGCCACTGACTATTACTTACAGAATAGTTTGCTCAACTGAAAAAGTATTTTCATACTAACCATCCATTTTCTTCTGGTTATCAATGGTTGGTTTACTAAAGCAACAGGTTTTGGATTGAAACCCAGACATCTCTCTCCCCAGTGACATTCTCCAACTCCTTCTGGTAGATCCCAAAGTGTTCTGGGACAGACAGGATATACTACAGAATCCCTCCAGCAAGTTCTGGGTCTGCCTTGATTTCTCCTCCCAGTGGGACATGTCTGGAAAACCTTCAAAGGGAAGCACCCAGGAGGCATCTTAATCAAATCCCCAAACCACCTCAGCTGACTCCTACTTTAGAGGAGCAGAAGCTCAACCCATAGCTTCCCTTGGGTGATGAAGCTTCTTGCCATATATCTAATGCTGAGTCCAGCCACACTACAAAGGAAGACCATTTCAATCACTTTGGATCCTGAATATTATATTTTCAGTCATGATCATCATCAACTATGGTTCTCATAACAACAGATGAGAGTTGGAACCATCAAGATA
The DNA here is from genome assembly GCF_001649575.2 of Kryptolebias marmoratus. Classification (NCBI taxonomy): domain Eukaryota; kingdom Metazoa; phylum Chordata; class Actinopteri; order Cyprinodontiformes; family Rivulidae; genus Kryptolebias; species Kryptolebias marmoratus. The sequence goes on along the minus strand of NC_051446.1, from coordinate 5,028,447 downwards.
TATTATAACTATAGACAGGACTGGAAGCCTTAGGTTGAAGCCACAAAGGACAAGCGCTCCTAATAGATAACTGCAGTGCAATTTTAAGGTCCCACCTCTCCATGCAAATGAATGGGACATTTGAGGGTGGGTGTGTAGTCAGGGTTTTCATATAGCCCCAAATCCCCAGTGTTCAGACTCTGGCTCCAAAAATACCACATGGCAGTATAAATATTTTGGCTTCAACTCTGAAAAATGTGGGGAGGTGAAGACACTCTGTCCATCCTTATTAATGTTGTGTTTGGAACATAGATGAACCTGTGAATCAAGAATTTTTGCGAATCATCATGTTCCTCAATCTATTTATTTATTTTTTTACATTTTAATAAGGATAATGCATATTATAGCATTCATAGAAAATTTCTGAGTGTACCAACAAAACCAGTGTTAAAGCACCATGAAAGCTGGCCAGTGGAGACAACTTTTATTAATATCACTGAACAACCATTTTGTCTGCATTGTCTTTCTCCGGGAGCTACGCTTCACAGGACAAATTCAGCAAGCCAAGTACGTCATTTAGTTTTACTGAATAGGCCTCTACAGAGTGTGGCCTGCACACAAGCATGAATGGCCACAAAAACATGAAGTACAAAAGTCAGTCAAAGAAACAGCCAAATGCTGAACAGCCTGCAGGGAGGTCTAACCACAAGACTTCAACAAAGTTCGACTTCAGCTTGTGATTTTTGGAGCAACCCAGTTTTGAGTGAGTTTTTCTCACTAAAACAGGTCAGTAAATAAGGGTAACTTCTTGGAAAACATTTGTAGCATGTAAGACAGCAAACTGTGTTTGTACAGCTAGATCAATAGAATCCAGCAGAGACCACATCTTTATGACCACCATAAAAAGATGCTTGAACTTTGTCACAAGGCCACTGCTTGGTCAGTACATCTTATCCTTACTGCGGGTTAATCTGCTAATGAGGCTTTATGCTTGTGTAACTTGTGATAAGAAGGTGCTCATTATGTGTTTCTGATCAAGTTTCCCAATGGCCATCATGGTAATTACATAACTGAAATAGTGCTGAAACTGTAAGTTTACAGCAGTGTAGCTGAGAAGTGTAACATAAGGTTGAAGTGATTCAGTGCTGTGAAAGGTGTAGAAAATATTCAGCTGAAAATAATGCTGAGCCTCTTCAATTCAGCTTCTGTTAAATGAAAATATTAACACAAATAAAGTGGAGCCATCTGGTCTAAGATTTTGCTTCGATTCACATCTGTTTAACTATATTTAAATATGGACCCATTTTTACTACTCTGGATATTTTTGTTAAACTGATAATTTTGTCTCTGTCTATCGTAAAAATTTTCATCCAAGTGATTTTAACAAAAACACTGAAATACCCATGCTATGTCACTAGGTAGTAAAAATTTCCACATTACCAGCATAACAAAATACAAAAAAAGGGAAAAAACAATCTTAGTTTGACTAAAAATTATCCTAAAACTTTTTGCCTCTTTCTTAGTTACTAACCATAGCATAAGATCAACATTTATTGGCGACAAGGTCAGGATAAAGTGAAACAGACATATAGTAAAAAAGTTGTCATGTCATTGTTTCTGAAAAGCTCTGTATAACCAGTTCATATGAATCCACCATAAATAGAGTTAAAAATCTCCACTTTGGAAAGCATATCAGTTTTTCTCGCTAAAGAATCTGTGTGGACAAGAGGTGTAAATGCAGTGTGGATATGAATTTAGCTGTTGTTATTTCTATATTTTAATAAACAGTATTTCTGTTGGAGCATGAAAATGGTTTACTGACAGACGACATGGGATAGGAAAAAAATGTTTTAGCTAATATTAGAGCTTGTATGTGAAGTTGAGCGATACCAACTAAAAATACAGCAGTTGAGCTCACCTCTATGTACAGCTTGGGCTCTGGAACCCAACTCCTGGAGAGGGGCTGGACTTTTTCCTACTCTGGACTTGCCCATGGAGAGAGGCATCAGGTCGGTGTGAGGATACTCACAAGCACCCGACCGAGTGCCTCAGTGTTGCAGTTTTCCCTGGTGAAAACTCCAACACTGTGACTCTCTGTGGCTTCGAGCTGCAGGAAGGAAGGTTCTGAGTTTTGTTTATGTTCCAAACAGCAGTTCAGATTACCCAGCCTTCTTGGAGTCCCTGGATGGTGTCCTGGAAGGGGTGCCATCTGGGATTCGGTTGTTCTCCTGGGTGATTTCAATGCCGATGTGTGCAATGACGAAGTTATTTGGAAGGGGGTAATTGGGAGGAACGGCCTCCCTGATCTAAACTCAAGCAGTGTTCTGTTATTGACTTCTGCGTTGGGCATGGGCTGGTCATAACAAACACCAGCTTGAGCATAGAGTGGTCCATAAGTGTACTTGGTACCAGGCCACATGTCGATGATCGATTTGGCAAAAGAAAACCGTAGAATAGGAAGAAGAAAAAGAGAATACAGGGAGGCACAGGGAACACTACTATACAGGAACATAAAGAAACACAGGCAATAAACTTAAACACAAGGATAACAGAACTACAGAAACACGAGTGAGAACATAATCATAAAACCTAGCACAAAGGAAAAAAATTAAATAAAACCAAAAATAAAATAAAAAACAGATCTTAACACCCTAACAATTTGTACAGCTCATTGTGAAGCATGAGACAACTATCTTGCAGATTTTACAGGAGAAATGTCTTACAGGAATGACACAACATCATGGTAAACTAACAAAGAAAACTTGCTGCTGTCAGGTTTTGTGAAGAATTAAGCAAACTTAATGTGCAGACTCATACTGATAGCTACAGGAAAAAAATAATTTATTTAAAATAAGAAAACCAAAAACAAAAGCTGACATGGCAGAAAACCAAAACTAAGTGCCAAACACTAACACGATCCATAGTTGCAAAAAACATGAGGATGAGACACGAGGATAACCAGACAGTGCATGAAAGCAACAACGGATCAGTGAGTAAGTGGAGGAGATGAGCAGGTTTTAAAGACAGGAGGTGATTAGGAGAAGTGGGCACAGGTGAGTGATTACAAACTTGGGACAGATGAAGATGAGCATGGCAGGCAAACAGGCGATTGGCTGAGAAAAAGTGAATATGACAAAGAACACAGAGGGCACAGGAACCAAAAAAACAACTAACAAAACTAAACACATGAATAACTAAAAACAGAACAATAAACCAAAACAAAAGAAACTTAAAGAACAACTTAAACCAGAACCCAAATCCTGACAGCTGCATAATATGAGGGGCATTTGGGGTGACAGACCCTTACACTCCAGCTTGTCTGTACAGGTGCTGGTCATAAAATTAGAATATCATGAAAAAGTAGATTGATTTCAGTAATTCCATTTAAAAAGTGAAACTTGTATATTGTATTCATACATTACATACAAACTCATATATTTCAAATGTTTATTTCGTTTAATTTTGATGATTACAAATGACAACAAATGAAAATCTCAAATTCATCATATCAGAAAATTAGAATATTACTGAAGAGCAATAAAAACAAAGGATTTATAGAAATGTTGGCCAACTGAAAAGTATGAACATGAAAAGTATGAGCATGTACAGCACTCAGTATTTAGTTGGGCCTCCTTTGGCCTGTATTACTGCAGCAATGCGGCGTGGCATGGAGTCGATCAGTCTGTGGC
>NC_051446.1:5008828-5023648 GCF_001649575.2 Kryptolebias marmoratus | reverse complement strand
ATTAAACGAACTAAACATTTGAAATATATGAGTTTGTATGTAATGTATGAATATAATATACAAGTTTCACTTTTTAAATGGAATTACTGAAATCAATCTACTTTTTCATGATATTCTAATTTTATGACCAGCACCTGTATATCAGTTTTGAATGCAACAGACTCTCCGGTCTTCATTCTACCACAAGAAAATAGTACAGCCTTTTTCAAAGGTTTGTAAACTTGAATGGATTCTAGTTCTTGTGTTGCAACAAATAAACTGTAAAATGCACAGACATGAATTTATTAAAAGACGTTTGGGGTTTTATTTGCTTACAAACGTCACAATAAAAATAACACACTGCTGAAGCCAGATTAAATTATAAAATGTTACTTTTTAGGCAATCCTGTGGTGGACCCTCACTATTCTACCAGCAGAGAAACAACTCTGGTGAGTCGACATGCAAGGGCCACAATACTGCTAAGTAGTGTCATTTCCCACAGCCCAGACACACTTGTCAAATATTCATCTCACTTTGTGAAAGATACACCTGTTTACATTTGAAACAGGCAGGTACATGGAAAGTTGAGCATGTAGCACATGAAATCATTTTCATGGTTCAGAAACATCTTTTATTCTGTGCGCCCCCGCCCCTACTCCACCCACCTTCTTGTCATGAGCTCAGACTATATTGTCTAGTTACTCATGCAGACAGCTAGCAACGCAAGTAAAGAGAGTATGGAACAACTTCTTTATGGCTCTGTATTCAGGCAGAACACCCACACGAGTGGGCTCCTCCTGGTTGAAGAAAAGCAGCCTAATAAACAAGATATTTGCATTCACACTGAGATGTAATGACAGCACAGGCTGACAGTGCTACACTGGCTGAAAAGAAGAACATTAAAATGCACTGAGACATAAATTCACCATGCATTCAGATAAATGGTGTTGAATAATGGAATAAAGTGGGTGCCCTTGGTTGGCGCATCTCTGTCTAGTTAATCACTAACAGGCGAGCTGCTGTAACAAAGCAACGTTGATCTTGATGTCGGGGGAAAAAAGAAATAAAAGCTCAAAGACTACACATTTACTCATGCAATATGAGCTAAGGAGCTCCAATGTTATGTCAGTAGGTTACAATTCAAGAGCTGTATTATACATAAACACCTAAACCAGATGCAGTTCATAAAAAAGTATTAAGAATTTATGTTCCAGGATCAAGCTCTGAGTGGGCCACATGTCAAGATTTTAGCACCTCGTTAAAAGTCAGGACCAACATGAATTATGCATGGTGAATTATTGTTCCCTTGCCCCATCTGTGTTTCACCAGTATATTGCAGCTGCTGAGGCAAATCCAACTAAGCTGTTCTATTTAGGAGCAGTTTACATATATAACAACATTTATGGTCAAATTAAGATCACACATATAAGTAAGTAAGTGAGGCATAAAGAATTTGTCATCAGTGTGGGGTTTGGGTGGGTGGGGGGCTACCGTAACAGCTTGCAAACGTCTGCTGTTAGCTGATAAGAAATGAAGCGGAGCTTGTAGGGAAACTTGAACAGCTCCAAGTCTGATTGGAGATCTCCTCACACAGAGTAATTCACACCTCTCTGAGAAACTGCTGGGAACCTGGCACTCAGCCACCCAAAACATTTTTGGACAGGTTCGGGTTTTGTAGGTTAATCATCAGACAGGGTCCCATAATCCTTGAGGTCACTTGTTTAAGTACGTAAGGAGTAAAATGAAAAATTAACAGGAGCAATAAAAGTTTTTCAGTGGGACTGAATTCAGTTTGAGTTGTCAAAATTGTCTGTAGATAGCCGACTATGCGTGTTGACTTAGATGTGTAGAATATTTCTGAGATAAGTCACCTTACTTACTACTTTCTCCTTATTTTTGACTTTCCATTTGTCATACCTAAAATTGCTATACAAATATCAAAGTGTACATTTGCACTCAGACATTTTCATTCACTCAATAATTCACTTAACTAATGTGCATTAACTCCATATACGTTTCTGCCTATTAATGATTTATTTCAATTGTGTTTTATCCACACTGGAATGATTATACAACATACAACTTCAATGATTTTTATAAACTAAAAACCGGGTGTACAAGTTTGAATTTATTGTTTGTTTATTGTTTATTTTCTCTAATCCACACAGGGTCAGACAAACACATACATGCTCACATATATTCATGTGGTCTCACTAATATTTGGCAAATGTCTCTCAGCAAGTTGCACTTGGACCACAAGCTTTTCTGGTCTAACTTTGTCTGGAGATTTATTCAGTCTTCATTGAAGTTGGTTGGTTTCCTGGTACCAACTGGCTTTTAAATATAGTCCACAAATGTTGTCCCAGTTCTGATATGTTTGGGATCAGTATCCTGTTGGAACACTCAACTGTGTTCAAGTTTTATTCTTTCAGTTGTTGATTTTGATGTGAAGTTGAAGAATTTGAAGTTTGTCCTCCTTCTTCATTACATCCACTTTGTTTAATGCAACAGTACTACAGCATGAAGCTACCACCACCATGCTGGACAACTGATACAGTGTTTTCAGGTTTGAAAGCCTCACCTTGACTCCACCTAACAAACTTTTGTCATTGTGGCCAAACAGCTTAATCTTTGTCTTGTGTGACCATCAAACCGGTGTTCAAAACACATTTGGCTCATTCATGTGGGCAGCTACTGGTTTCAGCCTAGCTTTAAAAGCCTTGTCTTTTATCATAGGGGCTTCTTTTTGGGTCAGCACCCTCTCAGTCCACGGTGATGTAAAATGGGCTAAAATTTTTGGCAGGCTAGAGCCTTGGTGGTTCCTGGTTTGTTTCTGAACATCTGAATCAATTTCTACCCCTTAGATCTTCACTAACTTCCTTGGACTTTTCCTATTATTGTGAGGACAGATGTGACTGTTGTCAAACAAATCATTTCTATGATAATAAAAGGAAACTAACAGCTGAGGGCAATCATAACCAGTAACGTGAAGTTCATGTACCTTGACTTTGTCAAGTTAATAAATTGTGCGAAAAGTTCTAGAATGTATTTTGACATAAACCCAGGATAATTTGTCCAGAGAGCGAAACCAAAACCAAACACGGAGACGGAGCTAAAGGTAAGTGAGTTTTATTTACAGGTGGTGTCAATATGTACAGTGAGCAGGATTCGGAAGCAGTCTGCAAGGCAAGAAGAACTGGGTGAGTCTCGGGTACGATTAAGGTCAGTGTTGTTCAGAGGAGTGAATGAAGTAATGTCTCTTGTTCTCTTACAGATCCAGGAGGTGGTTTGCTGCATAGAGGAGGCGAGGAAAGCTTCCAAGATGATCCAGTAGATGACGAGCCAGTTGTCCAGCAAAGGTAAGTATCCAAAAAGTTCCAGGTAAGTTCCCATGAAGGTGAACCGTCTTGGCGTGGCAAAAACCTGAGTTTTAAACAATACAAAGAACTTGGTTAGCACAACGAGACCCACAGAGGTTAGACACTGAGGCGGAGAATCTAACCCGAAAGGTTTGATACTCCAGCGAAGGTCTGGTCTCAGCCTGAGGCTTAAATGCTGGATGGTCTCGTCAGTGGAATCAGGATCACCTGTGGAATGAAGGTTAGTGGCGCCGCCCAAGGGCGGAGCTAACTCCAGATCCTCACATATTTAACAGATTAAGATGAATATATTTGAATGTGTAGGTATAATTTTGACCTTGTGTGAATTTGTGAAAATCCATAATATATCTAAAATAAATCTTTGTGTACTCAATTCTTGATTTTAAAAATCATTGAAGTTGTATGTTGTATAAATGGTTTGCTGTCTAATGGTTTAAATTAGTCATTAAAAGTTCAAAATTGACATTCATGTGTCATAATTGGTAATGTAGTTTTGCCAAGATTCAGAATACCAAAACTGAAAAGGAGCAGACAGGAAACAGTAGGCAAAAGGCAATGCTTTTAATCTGAATGGTAGAGGAAGTGAGCCCAGTATCTGCAGAATGGAACAGGAGGCAGGTTGTTGTTTGCAGCTAAGCATATAAATGCTCAGGCAGAAGATTGATGGGTAATATTTGTTTTTACTTGAGTTCTTTTCTTAATAGGTACTTAAGAGGATGGCAAGGATTCCAGGACACTTGGTTTTGCCAGGAGCCAGTTGTTGACAGGTAAGTAATTCTTTTCTGTCGGGTTTTGGGGTTTTTTGTATTCTGTTTATTGTCTTCATGTTTTCTGGTTGTGTTCAGTTATCTTTGTATCTTAGTTTAGTTCTTGTTGTTCATGTCTTTGTTTTCTGTCACTATTCATCCCTCCTCAGTTACTCACTTGTCTTCCAGCCACGCCCATCTACACCTGTCCCAGCTTCAGTAATCACACACCTATACCCACTTACTCTTAATCCTCTGTGTTTAAAACCCGGTCATTTACTCCACTTCTCTGCTGGTTCATTGTTCATTTCTGTATGTTCCTAGTCCTGTTATGGTTGTTTGGTTCCTATTTGAGTTCATAGAGTTTGTTTTTGTTTTGTGTTGCTGCCTCAACAGCCCTTTGTTTTGCGTTTCATTTTTGTTTAATAAATTAGTTTCTTTTACAAGATGAGTCTGCACTCTGGGTTCGCTTCTGTCATTACTGTTCCTGACATTTTCTGGGTGACCGGTGAGAGAGCAGACAGGCTGTTATAGAGCAACCTGAATTAACTTCTCCTTTTCTGGATCAGGAGCAATATTCAGTGTGATCAGAAGTATAAGAGATTGTAGAAGATTAAAAACAAGGATTTCAAGGAGCACACAGGATTATGCAAGGTGACACAGGTAAGAGTTTTACCATGAATTTCAATAGGAAATGCACAGAAGGAAACATAAGGGAGGGAAAAGGACTAATCACCATGTGACATTCAATGGTCTCACGAAAAATGATGATTTAACTCAGTCTTTAGTATGGTACATCTCAATCAATCAAATTTTATTTGTATAGCACATTTCAGCAGCAAGGCATTTCAAGGTGCTTTACATAATTAAAAAAAAAAAATATATAAAAACAGCATGTGACATTGAATAAACAGTAGGAAAGAGAAAAACATCAAAGACATCAAAACCCCACACTCTAACCCTAATTTAGCCATAAGCAACTCTAAACAGGTGGGTTTTAAGTTGAGATTTAAAAGGCACCCAGTGTTACAGCTGTTTTACAATTTTCTGGAAGTTTGTTCCAAATTTGTGGTGCATAGAAACTGAATGCTGCTTCTCCTTGTTTGGTTCTGGTTCTGGGGATGCAGAGCAGTCCAGAACCAGAAGATCTGAGGGGTCTAGACGGTTGGTACAGCGATAACAGATCTTTAATGTATTGTGGTGCTAAACCGTTCAGTGATTTATAAACTAACAACAGTATTTTAAAGTCTATTCTTTGAGCTACAGGGAGCCAGTGTAGGGACTTTAAAACTGCTGTTATGTGCTCTATCTTCCTGGTTTCATCTCAATCAGCTGTCATGAGCAACAGCTGCACAGAGTATTGAGATTTATTGTGAGTTTTCTTCAACAATAACTTTCTCTTTGCCACTCTTCCATAAAACTCAGACTGGTGAAGAACCAGGACAACAGTTGTTGTATCTCAGTCGCTCCCATCTCACCTGCTGAAGCTTGGACCTTCAGAGAGCTCACAGGGGTCTTGGTGGTCTCTCTCCCATCTCACCTGCTGAAGCTTGGACCTCCTTCAGAGAGCTCACAGGGGTCTTGGTGGTCTCTCTCCCATTTCCTTCACAGTCACTCAGTTTGTGAGGACGGTCTGATCTTGGTAGATTTATACCTGTCCAATATTCCTTCTACTTTTTGATGATGGATTCAACAGCTCCTGGGGATGTATAGGACCTTGGAAATTGTTTTGTATCATCCCCTGACTTGTACTTTTCAATAATCTTTTCTCTGAGTTGAATTTAGGACAGTCTTTTTAAAGAGCATGAATATTTATGCAGTCACTTGTTTTACATTACATATTTTTTTATTTAAGTGGTATTACTCTTTTGAAATTGGATTTCACTAAGTCATTGAAGAAGGGAAATTTATTTTGTTCAAAAGCCTCCACTGTATTGAGCTAAAACGTGGGGAGGCAGTACCTGAGCATTGTCCCTAACACAGACTTAAGTTCCACATATTGTGCAACATTTTTTTGCTTAAAACCTTGGCATTAATGTTGGAGTCAACCCTATTGTTTTGCAAAATATCTCATAAACAACTGAATGGATTTTGCTGTGACACTATTCTAAAACAAAAAGCTGATGTGGCAGCAACTAAAACTAAATAACAAAAACCAGGATTGCAAAGACACAAGGGCGAGACAAGAAAACTCAGATAGCATGTGGAAGTGACAATGAACCAGCGAGTAAGTGAGGAAGATGACCAGGTTTTAAAGATTAAGCATAACGAGGAAATGGAAACAGGTGACTGATTTGCAGCAAGGTTCAGGTGTGAGTGGTGAGGCAGGTTGACCGAACTACTGTGGGAGAGTGAGTGACAGCACGAGGAACACAGGGAGCAGAACACCAAACGAAAGCATACCAAACAATGGAGAATGAACTAAACACATGAAACAATAAACCCAATACAAAAGCAAAATAAAAGCAACCCAAATCCTGACATAATCAATCTAGACCTATAGAAAAACAGCTTTATCTCAGTAAATATTGCATATGTTGAGTAAAGATTTGATGTGACAGTAGCTGTGAGTCATATACTCCAAGTGTTAACAGGTCATGCAAGATCCTATAATGAGATTGCACAAAACAATATTTTCAAGGTTTGAACAAAATGGCTACAACTTAAACATTTCTCAAGATAGGATAAACTTAAACCTTAGTCACACCAAGGACAGAATGAGCCAGAATGACAACTATTTGACAAGGCGGGACTTGGCAGGATTCAGAACAGGCACAAACTGACAAAGTTTTAAGATGGTTATTGTCAACGGACCAAGAGCAGGATCAAAATCTCTGAGTTGGACACTCACGTGACCGCTAGGAAGCGGGACCGGAACAGGTAAGTCCTCCATGAACCGATGTTCGGATCCAGACGGGGAAGTCAGTAAGGGGCTGAGGCGAAAGAGAGAGTCCGAGTCCAGGCCAAGGGTCAGTACCAGTAAATCTGAGAGCGAAAACCAAATCCAAAAAGGGAGAATCCAAAAGGCGAAGTCCAGAGAGGCGCAGCAAGGTCGGGTACCGGGAAGCAGAGTCCAATAAGGTGTCCAGAAAGGGGCAGGCAAGGCTCGTAGGTCAGGCAAGGGTCGTGGAACAAGGAATCAGGCATGAGCTGTGAAGGTACGCTGGACATCTACTGGGTAAAACCGTTCAATAATCTGGCACTGTGAGTATTTATGCAGGGCAAAACAGGTGAAGCAGGTGACGGTGATTGCGTGGGCATGGTAACATGGGCGTGGCTTGGAACTAGGAAGAGTGGAAAATTACGTGGCTGTGGCATGACTAGAAGCAGGAGGTGTGGCAGGAACAGATGAAGCTGTGACACTATTCTAAATATTCTGAGTGCTTTTCCAAAAATTCAGGCCCATTCTTCAGACTGACTTGAATGTTTTGTTTATGTTCAAAACTTTCCAGGTGCATTTCAATGGTAGAAATATTGAATTGTATTTGAAATGTATTCTAACAGCATTCTGACTGTATTCTAACTATTTTTACAGGATCCCACCTGCATTCAAAACATTCTGATCACATTCTTCCAAGAGCTGAAGTGGGAAGCCACTTCAGTTCACTTGGAATGCCATTGAAAATTTTTAATTGCTGCTGGATTGGCACTCATTCACACACAGTTGGAATTTTCTGATTGGTCCTCAAATGAGTACTGATGTAATTCAGAAAACCACAGAATTGCATAAAAATGCAGCCAGCTCCCACTGGACCTTCATTCTGCATTGAGGAGTTGCCTGGTCAGCATTAAGTTCTTGTTCATTTTTAACCATGTTTTACATGTCCCCACTCTGCACCAGCTCATCAAACATGATAGGCTCTATCCTGAAGGACTGTAGGTATTTTACTTTGAGCTCCTCCATTAGTCTTTTGTAATGTCCATACAGCCTCCTCCTCTCCTCTGCCAGCCATGATCAGGTCTGATATCTTATAGAACTTCTCCTAATATTTCTTCTCCTGGCATCCTCCACTTCTCTTTCAAGCAGGTCTTGCATGCGCAACACTAGAAGCCTGTTCCTCAGCGCCGAATCTGCCTGCGTCCCGGCGCACAGCAGCATGGTCAGGGGGAACTGCTGCCTGGAGCAAAGCTACATGCTGCAGGGGGTCCATGGTCCATGGTGGCTGGACTGCGACTGATGAAAATGCTAGATTCGGCAGATATTATTTCCTATTGGGGACAATTCTGGCACAATTCTTGGGACATTTATCTTACATTTTAATTATGTTCAAGCTACATTTTGTGTAAATTGTTGGACATTGTTGTGGAATTTTCTTTAACAAAGAGGACAACGGAGAGTTTTGTCTTAGGATAATTTATTTAAGCTATATAGCTGAGAATCACTGAGCTGAGGTGAGTCAGCAGAGTGAGTCTCACAATAGAACAAAAGGCCCCCTTTAAATACACAGCTCTACACACTTCATAACTTTCCATAAGATGAGGAGGGGTCTCTGAATGGGGGTAGGGCTCAGGTATCTGCTTCCTACACCCCAGATCCCTATAAGATAAGGAGTGCTCCTTCACTAAAACTTTGTGTTGTAAATGCTTCTGTACTTTTCCACTCTAACAGTTAAACACAGCTTTAACTTACATGCAGCAGAGAATCACTGAAGCACTTTTTATTCCCATTACAACATTCAAACCATATTTGGCACCCATTCCAGTAGCATTCTGACTGCATTCGAAATTAATTTGTATAGTATTTGAGTTATCTTCCAACAAGACTTCAAGAGGTATTCAGCCAGAAACTTAACAACAATTTTTAAAACTCTTCATTTTGGCTGGTTGTGCTCGAGTCCTGCAGACTCCTAATAAGTGTGATGGAGGCTTAAGTCTAAAACTATAGCATGGAAGACGATGGGTGATATACATTCCTTCAAGGAATTCTAGGCATTTTTGAAAATTTATTTTTAGTATTAGTGGTGACACAACTATAAGATTTATCCCCTTCTTCTTCTTCTCCTCAGTAGTGTAAACACTGATGCACTAGTACTCAGTGATGAGTCTGAGGAATGTAACAAGAACTCACACCCACAACATGTGGCATAGTATCATTTTACTCAAAGAAAGGTTGAGTGAAGTGTCCTTGAGATGTGGTAGAGTTTATCTGCTGAATATTTAATCTGGTGCATGTGATGTATGTTTACAGAAAGCCTCTGCTTTTTACCAGATTTTAGATTTTTAATCAACTAAATCATGAATGGTAAATTACCTGGGCTTTAAGGAATCATTGAGAATCTTTACAGATAGTGGCCAACAGTCTGAAACGTTTGGCTCAAAGGGCACATGTGGCTCTTTGGTCCCTATGCAACATCTCTTCAATATGAATTTGAGTGATTTTCATTAAATTCACAGAAAAGACTAGTTTTAACTGTTTCCCTGTCCATTTTCTGCAAAAATGAATGATGCTATTAAAACAAGAAGCAAAACATATTAGTCAGATCATGCTAGTGTGGGATCTAAAGGCAGTTCTTACACTGAAACAAATTAGTACCACTATCTCTCTCCTTTGTGCCAAAACAGTGGGGATTCTTTAATTGTCACATCTTATCATCATCACAAATTCCACAAAAGATCCCAAAGTATCTTTGAAACTGGACATATTTAAACAGACTGAATACATTGGTGTCTATTGCATACTTCTGACCAGTTCGCGATTGGTCAGAAATTTACATAACTCCTATGTTACTTACAGGAAACCACCCCAGGATGCAGCTTGATCAAAAGATAACAAACACACTGTTTTCCCAGGAATTGTCTTATCACTCACAAACACGTTATTCTGAGAAGTTCTTGGCAAAAACAACTTAACACACGATCCTGACCGACAGTTAACGCTGCAGTTCATTTTCCCCCACACTAGTAGGCTGTTAGCTTCAGTAAGCTTCTAGTCATTCAGTGGGATTTTTTTCTCAAATCCATCAGATCTTTGAATACGCTTCAGGCAAGTTGCTGAAAAAAAAAAGAAAGTGCAGTTTTACAAACGCAGATTGCAAGTCATTAAAATAAGGCGGCGGTGTCCAATCCTGGTCCTTGAGGGCTACTAATCCTTCATGTTTTAGTTGTTTCTCTGCTTTAACATACCTGATTTTAATGACTGAGTGAATAACAGGCTTCTGTAGAACTTGAAAACCTGCTGAAAAGCTAAAACATACAGGACAGTGGCTCTCAAGGACCAGGAATGGACCTCACTGAAATAAGGGGTTCTGCTAAAATAATACAAGTCAATTTGGGGTATTTTTTAGTGTTTTGATTTGTTTTCCTGGTTTAGTTTTTAAAATCCCCATGATTCAGTTTATGTATCTGTTTTCAGCTATTTTTTGTTTTGCCAGTGTTTCTTCTGTTTTTTTTAGTTATTCTGTATTTCTCTTACCTATCTAGCCTTCCTTCAAGGAATGCTCGGCCTTTATTTATATTGATATTGTTGGTTTGAGAGGTAACGGCAATAGTTTTCTTTTTTCTGAGTACAGACACACAGAGACTTCACTTGGAGAAAGATTTCACTGTCAGCTCCACACGCTGCCAGCTGGACCCAGAATGACTTTGATTGGTGCACAGAGCAGAGGAAGTGTTACCTTGATTTATTGACAGTTTGTCAGATGGCATCTGTCAGATGTAGTCCGCATCCACAAATGTAGTGCACCCAATACAACCCTGACACCACCCCCCTCAACACACACACACATATACACAGAACAGTTATTCCCTGTTCACAGTTTAGTTTCTTTTAAAATTAAAGTGCAAACTTCTCAATTGAAAAAGACCCACAAAAAAAGGTATGCTAAGGGAAAGAACAAAGACATAGACATATTCAGTGAGTTGAACGGCCCCTAACCTTGATTATTTTTTTTCTTTTTCATCTCTGTTGTGAGAGCTGATAAAAACAAAGACATTGCCGGCTGTCTGTGTGTGGCATTGTGTGTGTTTGGTCATCTGCTCAAATACCAGAAAAGCACGGAGCCAAACCCTGCTTTGCATTGCAAAACAAAACACTGCCTGTCAGATGAGATGTGGAGTGAGAAAGTTTGGAGGGGAGGGGGTCTGGTGTGCCAGTTGTCAGCAACCGTGGCTGCAGAGAGCTCAACTCGACAAATCGTTTGTGTCAGCTGAGGGGTGGGACATGAGGCTCTGTTGTGGTTTTGAAGAACAGATCAATGTCAGGCGTGAAGTACCGCCTTGGAACTGTGAAGGAGAAGATGGTGGGGGTGGGGACAGAGATGGGGGCTGAAGGACATCACCGGTGACTGCTAACACCAGGGAGATCAGCAGAGATGTTGCTTAAAGCTGAACTGAAATGTTTGGAAGCTGACATCAGTTGAAAGAAAAGCATAAAATATGCTTACTGTAAATTTTTCTAAAAATAAACAAAAGCAAAAAGTATACTTCTTTTTTTATACCGAACACTGAAAAAAACACTCAGGTGTTTTCGGCTTTTTCCGTGACCCCCTTGATGTGTAACGTCCAATGAGCTGCTGAGGTTCAGCAGTTCATCACTGAGTGGATGAATTCCAGTACAACATAGTTCAGTACATTGAAATCAATTGTTCGAACTGACCAGAAAATACCACTAGAGTTTAATTTTTTGGCTTTCTGAAAGATAACAACCTTCGTCAGATTTGGATCCATAAGCTCCAATCTGGGAATTACTATCAGAACTCGGATTTGGACCACTTCAAAGGGAAGCACCGCTTAGACCCTCGTTAGTGTGATGGACTGGCTTCACGCCAAATAAACAGGACCTTTTGCCAACATCAGTTCTTACTATTTTTAATTCTAAAAGAAAGGCAAATGGAGAGGAGGACATCACCACAGACGAATCGAGAGACAGTTTTATTTTAAACGTCACGTAAACGTGCTCTGTCATTGAAAGGTATGAGCTGCTTACAGACCGACAGCCTGAGATGAATTTATTCAGAGCAGTTTGTTATTGATGAAAAAATATAGACAATCCATGTGTGATTAAACAAATGTCATAGTCTGAAACTGCTACTGATTAGTTTACTCTGGTGTGAGAGTTTCTAAACATTACTCTGAAGCGTGCTCATGTTGTTTACGAGTTAGCATTGGCTTGGCTTTGAGTTAGCAATGTTAGCTCTCTCCTGCCATTTTTAGTGTCGTGTATTTATGTCATGACAACGATCTGGGGTTAATTGGGTTTCACCGTTCCACATTCCCAACTTGGCTGTTATATGCATTGTTTTGTCAGCCATGATGGTCCTTGTGATCATCAGAATCCAAATCTTTTTATCTGATTACAGAGATCCAGCAGTCAGTTCAGGTTTGTACTGGTATGTTTGTATATCCATTACTCTCTCAAAGTCTTCCACTAGTAAACAACCGGACAGTAACGGTGTTCCTGGCTGGCCGGGGCAAAGCTCAAGTCACAAACCCAGGATGAAACTCCGCCCCACAATAACCCATATTGAAATTTATTGACTTAAAAACTAAAAACTGTTAATTTAACTTTTAGGTCAGAAAAATGGGTCCCTGAAATGTTGTGTGGCTGTGTTTGAAAAAATAACATACATGAAATGTAAATATTTTTGAGATTTGATTTCAGTTCAGATTTTAAGGTTGTTTGTCCCTGGGCTGTGGCTGTTGGAGACTAGCTGGCAACTCAGTTGCAGGAAAACTGAGAAAAATGGCAAATTTTTCATTGAGGTGTCACTGAGTTTTGGTTGTTTCAAACCAAATGACCAAAGAGTTGTGCAGCTGCATTTTGAAATCAAGTATTGTCAAATTAAGACTCATCACCAAGGTAGAACCATTTCTCCCTACGAAAGGTCTTCAAAAAGTTGCTTGTTTACCTATCTCTCGTAATACTGCTACATTCTGTGTGGATTTAGATGAATCATCTCTACATTGCTTACAAACCATCCATAACAAAGCATCTCATCTTTTAATTGGTACTAAAAATCATGAACACATAATTCTTGTCCTGGCTTCTCTATTCTGGCTTCCAGTCATTTTCAGGCTGATTTTAGGATTTTACTACTTGGTTTTAAACTTTTAAACAATCTTGCCCATTATATTCATGGGATCTCCTTAACAGGTACACTCCAGTCAGAACACTGCAGTCTACCAACCAGTTTCTGTCAGATGTCCTAAGATCCAAACTAAAATTTAAAGGTTTTCAGTTACTGTTCCAAACCTGTGAAACAGTTTACCTCTTCGTATATTAACCACTGAGACTGAGTCTTTTACAACTCTGTATGAGACCCAATATGGCTGGTGATTTAATGTTGTTTCTGTATTTAATTGTAGCCTTTCCTAGTGTTTAATATTATAAAAAAAAATGTATTAATTTTATTAATATTTGTAACTTTTTATTTGTCTGAATTATAAAGTACTTCTGTTATTTAAATGAGCTATAGAAATAAAAGTGACATTAATTAATTATGTGGCTTTTGAACATAATGGTTGAGACTGGAATGCTGTTGTGAGGCATGCAAAACACAACCTCAGTATTTTCCTTGTTAAGGGTCACAGATTACTTTTATTTTGTAATAAAATATTTTTGTTGTTATGTGTATAGCTAAATACTTACTTCTAAACCCTGCTAAGGCTTTGAATCTATCTATCTTATGACATAAAATATTATTGCTTCTCAGTATAATGAAAGGAGAATTACAAGTATGAAAGCAATGGTGTGACAGAAATAAATTAACATTTAATTGTGGTAAAACAAAATTTGTAATATTTAGTAACAAGAAAATAAAGTGTTGTCAAACTCATGATAAATAGTTTTGAAAAAGAACGAGTGTATGAAATCAGATTTCTGAGGGTGATACTTGACTGCAAATTGTTTTGGAAGGCTCATTTTAATGAAATAAAAGCTAAAACTATTGCAATATTGAATAAAAAAATATTTTTTAAATAAGAAATTGCTTTACATATTATACTGTTGCTTGATACTTCCATACATAAATCATTGTGAGGAGATCTGGGGAAACTTGTATAAAACCAACACAAAACCTGTCCATATGCTCCAGCAGAAAGCTATCTGAATTATAACTGCATCTGATTACTTTCAGCCAACTAATGTAATTTTTTACAAAAATTAATTACAAACTTTAAAATGTTATGATTTAGTAGAACTTAGAACATCATTGACTATGTACAAAGCTTATGATAAACTCCTTCCAAGGTGTATACAAAAGTGGTTTGAAATTAAAGAAACCTCTGTGACGTGATTCATGGACTTATCTGCAAACACACACCAACACACACATGTTATGTCTCTCTATCTTTGCAGGGACTTTCCATTGACTTCCATTCATTTATACACCCTAACTACAGCCTAACCCTGACCCTTACCCTAACCCTAACCATTACCAGTACAGACCTAACCCTAAACCAAACCTAACCAGGCTTTGGTCCCCACAAGGAGCAGTTGTATGGAGTTAGATTTGTTTCACAATTATTCAATCAAAAAAAAATCATGTCAAACAAAAAAAGGAGTATTCAATTGAAAAAAAAACCCATGTCAAACAAAAAAAAGTAGTATTCAATCAAAAAAATAATAATGTCAAACAAAAAAACATCTTAAAAACTTTTTAACCATAAAAATATTTTTTTACGAGACAAAAATTTATTTAAAGATTTATTTTTTTTGATTGAAGTCACTAATTTTTTGTTTGAAATTTTTTTTTTGGTTGAGTCGATTTTTTTTTTT
>NC_051446.1:5000825-5001377 GCF_001649575.2 Kryptolebias marmoratus | reverse complement strand
TTTACAGTTTTCTGGAAGTTTGTTCCAAATTTGTGGTGCATAGAAACTGAAAGCTGCTTCTCCTCGTTTGGTTCTGGTTCTGGGGATGCAGAGCAGTCCAGAACCAGAAGATCTGAGGGGTCTAGACGTTTGGTACAGCGATAACAGATCTTTAATGTATTGTGGTGCTAAACCGTTCAGTGATTTATAAACTAACAACAGTATTTTAAAGTCTATTCTTTGAGCTACAGGGAGCCAGTGTAGGGACTTTAAAACTGCTGTTATGTGCTCTATCTTCCTGGTTTCATCTCAATCAGCTGTCATGAGCAACAGCTGCACAGAGTATTGAGATTTATTGTGAGTTTTCTTCAACAATAACTTTCTCTTTGCCACTCTTCCATAAAACTCAGACTGGTGAAGAACCAGGACAACAGTTGTTGTATCTCAGTCGCTCCCATCTCACCTGCTGAAGCTTGGACCTTCAGAGAGCTCACAGGGGTCTTGGTGGTCTCTCTCCCATCTCACCTGCTGAAGCTTGGACCTCCTTCAGAGAGCTCACAGGGGTCTTGGTGG
>NC_051446.1:4995738-5000725 GCF_001649575.2 Kryptolebias marmoratus | reverse complement strand
CACACACTTGGATCATTGAATGCTTAGAGATGTACAACATCAACAGGACTCTAAGAGCCTTCATTGCAAACTCGATGGGGCTGTGGAAAACCACCCTTTAGGCTAACTATTTAGGCCCGAGCAGCGACAGCGCTGCGAAGGCCTATTGTATTTCGTGGAATTCTTATTCTTCTTATTAGGCCCGAGCAGCGACAGCGCTGCGAAGGCCTATTGAATCTGTACTGTTTTTTATTATTTTTCTTGTCCGCATAGAAACGCTAAGTTTTTGCTTTCTTGTTCTATTTAAATGTTTCACAACAAACACATTTTAATATTAAACAAAAATAATCTGAGTAAATACAAAAGGCAGTTTTTGAGTGATGATTTCATTTACAGATGTAGAATGATTTAAGAAAAGTGTACTTACTTTTCTACTGTTTAAACTCTCATTCGAAGGAACACCAGATTTAATTGATAGATCAGTAACTCACTGAACTGTATCCTATGGGAAATCAATAATATTTAGATTACTTTTATATTTTCATCCTTCTTTAAATTTGTTCATTATAAGGAGCTTTCATTGTACCTGTTTTAATTTAGAAACCAAACTTTTATTACAAAATTTAAAAAATAATATTAATTAAAATAAACAATATCTCCACCCAAAGAAAGATGCACATTTATCTTCACAATGATTTATAAGGATAATGCTTTGAATTAAAAAATCAACTTTTAAGATCTTAGGGAAGACTTTACTTATAAATAATCTTAAAGTATGGTCTTTTGAATGAGTTGTTTGAAATCAGGATTGAAGTTTGAGGTTTTACTGTGAGGTTTTGGGGTTTTCTTTGTGTTTTTATTGGTTTGTGTTCATGTTTTTGTTTGTTATCTTTGTTAGTTTCATTTTTATGTTGTCACCGTTTCCTGTGTTTTTGTATTTTTCGTTCACCCTCAGTGAACACTTGGTTTCTGCCATGCTCACCTCCACCTGTCAGCAATGATTATCACGCACCTGTGCCCACTTACCCATTATCCTCTTTGCTTAAAACCCGGTCATTTACTCCACTTCTCTGCTGGTTCATTGTTCAGTTCTGTCTGTTCCTGGTCCTGTCCTGATTGTTCTATTCCTACCTGAATTTTTGGATTTAGTTTTTGTTTTGTGTTGCTGCCTCGACTGCCTTTTGTTTTTGTTTATCTTTTAGTTTAATAAATTAGTTTCTTTATATTATGAGTCTGCGCTCTGGGTTCATCTCCATCTCCACTGATCCTGATATTTACATGTGCAAGAATTTGGAGAATTTACTATAGTTGGTAAGTATTTCACTTCGGAATTTAGATCAGAAAAATGTTGCAAAATTGTTAGACTAGATTGAGGAAGGATCCAATTAGAAGTAAGCATTTGGTTCATCAACTTGCATCAACTTAAATGCCATAACCAGACCCAAACACAGCTTTTTTCCATCACCAGGAGAGACAACTTTGAGGGCACCTTATTGGAACATGGATTTGTGGTCAGCTGTCACACTGTCTTTCTGAGTCCACTAATAGTCAATGGGTTAGCATTTCATCCAAGGTCACCTGAGGTTATGGTGATAGCTGGAAGAATGGTCTAGAACTTTCTGCTGATGAAAACCAGAGTTGGTTCTGTAAATGCAAGTATCCAAGAGCAAGTTTTTAGCTGGATTTATCTTTAACAGTTTTGTAAACTGAAATTCTTGCGGTTACATACTGTTAGAGTTAACTTTTACTTTCTAGCTTTTCTACTACTGGATTTTACAAAACAACAAATATAGACAAAATTTTTTCTTATGACGTTGAAGTTAAACAACACAACAGAGGAAATGAAAACAGCAGGGACCAGGGCGATGGGAGAAAATTACTATAGAGGGATAAAGATAAGAGCTCCAAGGTCCCTCCAAGGATTTTTTAAATCAAAAGTAACGAGACATCAAAACATGATCAGTCAACTAATTTCTGACATGGTCAGAGTCTCCACACAGATGGAGTTTATCTTTCCTGTTCAAAGAGGTTCTGTTAGGAGCACATTAATATCAATATATCTACATACTGTAGAATAAAAATACAGATTTTTAACATTTCAGCATTTCAATCACTATTGTAATTTGATAACGCAGTTTAAGGTACTGTTATTATAACTGGACATCTTCTGCAATGGCAATGAGTAATCCTGTGAATAAAATTTGACTAATTTCCTTATCAGACAAGTAAACAAATTTCATACATTTATCTTTCAACACATTTCAAGAGATTTTAAATTGAAGAACAGATTCTTCTTCTAAAGAGAAGAGTAAAGGGAACATGAAGGGTATTCTGTGTAAATAAATCTTTCATAAGACTTTGTCCAAGCACAGTATCAGGGATTTAGTTAGAGCAGAATGATTTTACAGGCATAACAGTTGCTAAAAAGATGAGTGGCGAACAGGGTAGAAAAATAGGGGTCATTTCATTCTACGTAGACTATTGTTGCAAATTTGCCTCAAATTGCTTTCAGTCCGAGGTGGCCACTAATGCCTGTTGATTCTATAAATATCAAGGATCATATTGGAAGCACTTTGCCACAATCTAGTAAACCTTTGGGACTGTGCAGCAAAGTCATTTTGAAAAAAAAGTCTCCACCAAAAAAAAATTACACACTCTAATATTTCATTGGACCACCTTTAGCTTTGATTACGGCACACATTCACTGTGGCATTGTTTCAATAAGCTTCTGCAATGTTACAAGATTTATTTCCATCCAGTGTTGCATTAATCATTCACCAAGATCTTACATTGATGATGGTAGAGTCTGACCGCTGCACAAAACCTTCATCAGTACATCCCAAAGATCCTCAATGGGGTCAAGGTCTGGACTCTGTGGTGGCCAATCCATGTGTGAAAATGATGTCTCATGCTCTCTGAACCACTCTTTCACAATTCGAGCCCGATGAATCCTGGCATTGTCATCTTGGAATATGTCTGTGCTATCAGGGAAGAAAAAATCTATTGATGGAATAACCTGGTCATTCAGTATATTCAGGTAGTCAACTGACCTCATTCTTTAAGCACATACTGCTGCTGAACCTAGACCTGACCAACCGCAGCAACCCCAGATCATAGCACTGCCCCCACAGGCTTGGACAGTAGGCACTAAGCATGATGGGTGCAACACTTCACCTGCCTCTCTTCTGACCCTGATGCACCCATTACTCTGGAACAGGGTAAATCTGGACTCATCAGTCCACATGACCTTCTTCCATTGCTCCAGAGTCCAATCTTTGTTCTCCCTAGCAAATTGAAGCCTTTTTTTTCCAGTTAGCCTCACTGATTAATGGTTTTCTTAAGGCTACAAAGCTGTTCAGTCCCAATCCCTTGAGTTTCCTTCGCATTGTGTGTGGAAATGCTCTTACTTTCACTATTAAACGTAGCCCGGAGTTCTACTGTTGTTTTTCTTTGATTTGATTTCACCGAATTTTAAGTGATCGCTGATCACAATCATTCAAGATTTGTTTCCAGACACATTTCTAACTCAAAGACGATTGGTCCCCACTATCCTTCCAGTTTTTAATAATGCATTGAACAGTTCTTAACCCAATTTTAGTAGTTTCTGCAATCTCCTCAGATGTTTTTTTCTGCTTGATGCCAATGATTAGACCCTTCTCAAACAGACTGACATCTTTTCCACGACCACAGCATGTGTCTTTCAACATGGTTGTTTAAGAAATGAGAAGCAACTCATTGCACCAGTTGGGGTTAAATAACTTGTTGCTGTGATAGTATTTGTACAGAAACATATGCTGTAATTTCAAAGCTCTATCCCAGCAATAGCAGTGTGAATAAAATAATTTACATACCTGAGATTAGAAAATTTAATTACTATCAGGAGCCATTGGTGTAAATGGGCTAACAGGGCTAAGCCCTCCCTAGCATTTACAATAAAGATTTGAAAGAAAACAAAAATTAACACACTGAACATTGTTTTCTGTCAAAACTTTCTGAAGCTACATTGCAGTCACATAAAGACACAGAAACCTCTGAATGGGCTCATTTTTTATAGTCTAAACAGCAGTGTAGAGGGGTGAAAAATGAGCTCTTAGTAAATTAAAACAATAATTAAGAAAATAGGCACCCCAACATAATTTTTATTTTTGTATTTTGTATTTCTCATTGTAGTGTCAATTTAGATTGTCCGATGCAATTCCGCACACAACCGCTAGGGGCGCTGCCGCGTTAGTGGCACAGAAAAGATTGAGCACACAAGAAGAATAAATCTTCCAGTTGAATGAGAAGGAAGCTCAACGTGTGTGTCTCGTCTTTCCTGTTCCACAGGTCAGCAAAAATGTGTTTTTCTGAATATATATATGTTTCTTGGAAGAGTTGAGGAGGTCCTTGGGTCAGCTGTCGACTAATGAGTCGCAAAGTTCGTCTTGTAATCGTTGTGTACGAGGGCGGGACTTGTTCTGGGGGCTGGTTGGAGCTAATGCTAGCGGGCCTGTGCACGTGTGTGTGAGCTAGCTGAGGAGCTAGCTGACGGACAGCAGAGTTCATTTGAGCTTGTGTTAGGCACTTTTTGAGAGAGTTCTCACTCAAGGGACATTGTTCTGGTTTCTCTATTTTATAGATGTGATGTTTTTTATTTTTATTTTATTTTATGGGTTTGTTGAAAAACCTGATAAATCATATCCGTGTGAGGCTGAGCGCCGAGGCACAGTGTTGAAGAGGCATTGCGTTTTTTTTTCAGTTTATATTGAAAGAGTGATTGTTTGGTTTAAAGTTATATTAGTCATTTCCGATGTACTGAAGTTAATAGTTCTCTACTGAAGTATGTGATACCTGAAGCATGTTGCATATGAAGTATGTTTATAACACAAGAAGAATAAATCTTCCAGTTGAATGAGAAGGAAGCTCAACGTGTGTGTCTCGTCTTTCCTGTTCCACAGCATCACACGTTGAGGGAAGATCATCTAACACATTACCCTCAGCCATCCTAGGTTGCAGGGTAACATATGGT
>NC_051446.1:4983902-4986523 GCF_001649575.2 Kryptolebias marmoratus | reverse complement strand
TGAAGAGGCATTGCGTTTTTTTTTCAGTTTATATTGAAAGAGTGATTGTTTGGTTTAAAGTTATATTAGTCATTTCCGATGTACTGAAGTTAATAGTTCTCTACTGAAGTATGTGATACCTGAAGCATGTTGCATATGAAGTATGTTTATAACACAAGAAGAATAAATCTTCCAGTTGAATGAGAAGGAAGCTCAACGTGTGTGTCTCGTCTTTCCTGTTCCACAGCATCACACGTTGAGGGAAGATCATCTAACACATTACCCTCAGCCATCCTAGGTTGCAGGGTAACAGCAGCATAAGATTTTATTCATGTTAATGGGGTTGAGTGATTGACAGCTGTTTGGCCACACCCCCTTGATTTGCTGCTCATTTGGGCTCATTTTATTCAGCCCAACCAGAGTGGCTGTAACATCATGTCATCTGTGCTTGTTTGTGGACCACAGACAATGATGCGAACAGCAGACTAAATAATGGCAGAATAAACATAAACACTGTGGATATTTTACTTTCTTATCCTTTTCTCACTAATGTTTTTTGAGGAAACTTGAACGTGAAGAAGCTGATGCCATTGACCAAGCAATATACAATGGACAATTCTAGATTCTGCTTTACTTAGTTTCAGCAAAATGACGAGCAAAGAGAGTTCACATTTTACCCATCCTGTCATCTGCAGAGAAGCACTGAAAGGTGAACTGATGTACAGCAGCAGGTTGGAGTTTGTAGACTTGTCATCTGCAATGTAGCTTCAGAAAGTTTTGACAGAAAACAATGTTCAGTGTTTTGCTTGTTCTTTTTGTTAACTGGATGAGTTGTTTACTTCGTAAGACTTCATCCAGAAATCTCATGACTTCACTGAAAGGGCATTAATTTTTTTTTGTCTTTGTCAGAGACCAAGCAATACAACATGGAGGATACAGGTGTTTCATTCAAAAACTGGGTTTTTATTTACCCCCAAAAATATGAAAAATGGCAAACAGAACCAACACTTACACAGGCATGCCAATAAGAGGTCAACCTAACACACTGGACTCAAAAATCATAACTAACTAAACCTCCAACAGACATGAGACAAACTGACCTCCTGAAATACCACATAAGTGAACTTAAATACTGATTTAGCTAAACCATAGACAAACAAGGGGAAAACAAAATGGCTGGCACATAACTACTAATGCCAAATAATGAAAATAAACCCCAAAACACCCCTCTGGAATGAAGCATGTGGTTCAATCCAATGAGGCAGTCTGCACTACTTCAGGAATCTCAGCCCGCAGCCAGCTAGGAAGGAGAAGCCAAACGCCTAGGTAACTCAAAAGAAAAAAGTATTACTACAACATAAAACTGAACTTTGACCTTGCAGTGTTAATATGTGTGCACTCCATAAAAACATTGTAAGGTGTGATAGAAAACTAATACATAACTAATATGTTGGATAATGATTATACCATTTAAAGTAGTGACTGCAAAGTAAACTAAAGTGAAACAAAGTTGTGATGAGGTGTGGATCTTACCCTGTATGGCTTGCCATCACAGTCTCTCAGAAGCCATCGGCATGAGCTTCTTTTTAAATGAAGTATGCCCTTTTCAAAACACATCTCGTTTTCTTGCTCTTTCCAGTATTATCTGTATGTTATACCATACCGTACCATACTAACTTTATTTATAAAGCACTTTAAGCACCCACTGGACCAAAGTGCTGTACACGATCATATAATACAATACAATCAAAAATAGAGAAGATCAAATATAAAAGCAGTAATAAAATAATTAAGATATAAACGCAATAAAACAAAGTTAAATATCTCAGATTGTGCCAAAACCCAAAGAAACGAGATGGATCTTAAGAAGGGATTTAAAAACAGCAAGTGAAGAGGCCTGTCTTATGCCCAAAGGAAGGTCATTCCATAGCTTGGGAGCTGCTACAGAAAAAGCACGGTCCCCTCTGAGCTTACGCTTCGTCTTTGGCACCCTCAGAAACAACTGGTCAGCTGACCTGAGGGAATGGGAGGGTGTGTAAGGGTGTAACAGCTCAGAAAGATAGGGAGGGGCAAGGCCATTAAGAGCTTTAAAAGCAAATAAAAGGATTTTAAAATGAATCCTAAAATGCACTGGCAACCAGTGTAAAGAAGCTAAAACAGGTGAAAAAGGATCAAATTTCCGTGTACCTGTTAAAAGACATGCAGCAGCATTTTGTACCCTCTGAAGCTGGGAAATGCACAAATCACCAACTCCTATATAAAGTGCATTACAGTAATCCAGCCGCGTAGTCACAAATTCATTTCAGTTCAAAGATACTGTATTAACCCCAAAGGGAAATTAGATGTTGTTGTAGCCAGGGGTGGAAATTAGCACCCCCCACAGGCCAAATGCGGGTAAATATTTAAAGTGGCGGGTGAATTTGATCAACACACACGTCACTGTGGTGGGTTAGCAATTTGAACAGAAAAGGTGTTATTTGTCCTCTTGACATATAGGCGGCAGCAATGTGCTCGAGTTGCTGCTGTTACGTCGAGCCCCGTTCCCCCTGCGTCTCCGTAAATAATGACTTATCTATTAACAGAATTGTTTAGAGGGGCAAATATTTCTCATTAAAAAAACAAAAAAACATCATTCTTTTAAA
>NC_051446.1:4977979-4982676 GCF_001649575.2 Kryptolebias marmoratus | reverse complement strand
TCTAGTTATTTCCATGCAGTGTCCAGAAAGAGGTGTTGTTCAGCTTGTAGGGCACCACAACTGCTTCCACCCACCTCCATCATCATCATCATATGAAATTACTTTTTGTCACAACAAAAAAATAGTGGCTGGTAAAATATTTGAGTGGCTGGTAAAAAAATTTTAATTCCCACCCCTGGTTGTAGCTCATAATCCTAGTTTTGGTAAAGAGTTGCTACAGATGATGATGGCTGTTGGCAGGAAGGATCTCTTGTAGTGGTCTGTCCCGATGTGTCCTCTGCCCTGGTGTCGTCAAATGATTATGATGTTTCTATAATGTTTGCTGTATTTGATTCTGTACCTCTGTATTTGATTATGTACCTGATTGTTGTTTCTGTGTTGTAAAGCACTTTGAATCGCCTTTTTGCAGAAAAGTGCTATATGAATAACTTTCACTTCACTTCACTTTACTCAAAGAGTCCCACCAGGTGAGCCTCACTGGCCTCCTGCGGAGCCATAACGGCTTAGCTCTGGAAGCTCAGGTTGGTCTTGAAGTCCTGGGTGATCTCCCGGACCAGGTGCTAGAAGGGCAGCTTCCGGATGAGCAGCTCAGTGGACTTCTGGTAGTGGTGGATTTCCTTGAGAACCACGGTACTGGGCCTGTAGCGGTGAGGTTTCTTCACTCCGCCAGCCGGGGCGCTCTTGCTGGCAGCTTTGGTGGCGAGCTGCTTCCTGGGAGCTTTACCTACGGTGGATTTACAGGCAGTCTGCTTGGTTTTGGCCATGACTGGACTTCAGGGTTCTTCACATTTAACACTTGTTATCATGGTTACGCATCATAACAAAATGTCCAAAAGTAAAAAAGGTTTCAGTAAAAATCCTTCCTGCTGCACAGCATCCAATACCAGAGGAAATAATGATCCAAAAAAGTGATTTACATCAAGAAACAAAGAGGAATAACATTTTCAAAAGCAATATCTCAGAGTGAATGTAACAAAGCTACTCCAACATGCAGCCACCTTGAGTGGCGCAATTCTAGAAGTGAAATGCATGGATTACTGTTTCAAAGTGCTGTCTAGAAAGAATGGGTTTTACTTTAGCTAGCTGCCTTAAGTGAAAAAAGCTGGATTTTACAACAGCTCTAATGTGAGCTTCCAGCTTAAGACCAGCATCTATCTTGACCCCTAAATTTGTAATGACTGGCTTGACATACTGGGCCAAGGAGCCAACATCGGTCAGGGAATCTTCACTGGATCTCCCAAAAAACTGCTAGTTTGTTCAGTTGTTTCGTATTCTACCTTGTAGTGTGTAGAACAGATGCTTTCTTCTGGACCTAAGAAGTGTAGTAAAACTGCAAGTCAACTTTCTTCTTCTCATTTATCTTCAGTAGCATTGATGGTGAGCATGTACTTGTTAAATATTCTATCATATAGTAAGAAATATAAAAGGTTAACCAGTGTAATGCAGAAAAGGCGATGGACTCGGTACTGTAGTATGCATCACCAATTTTTCTGTCGGTTGTAAAAAAAAAAAAAAAGAGACACCTTCAAAAACACAGTTTCTTCTTTCTTCAAACGAGATCACTGCTAACTGGGATAAGTGATCATTGCTCATACTCGAACGAAGGTATGTTTTGATAAGCTTCAGCTTGCCAAAGGATTTCTCAGCAGATGCAACTGTCAGAGGCATTGTTAAGAATACTCTAAGGGCTACTGTCAAATTTGGAAACACCCAATCAGGATTCTCCTGTATGAGGAAATTTAACTTTTCTAGAGCCTTGTAATCCTTCAGTAGACAGCTTGCTGGGTATATTTCCTGAATTATATCTCTTGAAACATCACAGGTAGTCAGGGCATATGAGGTCACTGATTCCTCCAGCTCAGCTTTTGCTTTTTATTATCTGTTATATTGTAAATAGGCCTACGACTACAGCAAACAGTTGCAAGACAACAGCCACCTGTAGGTTTGCCACCTCTCAGAAATTAAAATAAGGGACACTCACCACGGTGGGGTGCCCACAGAAGTGGTATACTTTATTTTATGGCTGTTTTTTTGTAAAAACAAAAAAATCAATAGTGCAGTTATTACAGAGGTGGGTTAGAGTACACAAAAAATGTACACTAATCAGAGTAGTATAACTTCAACATGTTAAGCAGAAGTAGATTAATCTTTAAAAAGCAAGTGTAAAAAGTATTTGGTAAAAGGTCTACTAAAGTACTGAGTAACTGATCATAACACCAGATTAAATATTTTAAATCCATGTCAGACAGCCAAAAGTAAGTTTTGTGCAAATTTTGGTACTTTAAAGACTAAAACCAAAATATGTATGAGGAGTTAGGATCAGAGGCTGGTTCTAGAACAGATGTACCACGGGGGCCAGAGTAGCCAATGGTTTTTCATGGGGGGCAAAAAAGAGAATGAAACAAAAAAATAGGACAATATTTCTTTATTTAATATATAAGTGAGCCAAAGAGCCACTTGCATCAGCCCCTGTCTAAAACCACCCATGGGCTGCAGGTCTGTGTCTGAGGCATTAGTTAGCACGTTTTCCTTCATTCTTATAGCTTTGTAGGAAGTCAGGGTATCCAAACTGGTAAATCACATTATTAAAATAATATTGATCACAGAACTTTGTAAAAACTTTAACATAAAATATATTTTTATGTTAGTAAAGATTTAACATTTTTCCTACACAGAAATCCCTATCAAACTTGTTATGTTCTTTAACTTTACTGTATGAACTCAACGAAACATTCAGTTGAACGTGGCTCACTTTATTACGTATTTTGACAAAGAATATAGGGAAATCAATGCGCTACTAAACCACACTTGGTGTACATCCACAAAGAACACAAAATAGTATCAATGAACAATGTATTGATTTTACCAAATACATGACAGTTCCTCCCATCCAGCTTTGATGAACTAAAATATATATTCAGCTAACTGTTGTAACCACATAAAATTTACTTAAACAGAAATATGGTACCTACTCAGACATTTACAACTCAAAAGCAGGCTATTTACTCTCAAACATTTAAACTACTTCCTTATGAACAGGTAATCTATAAATTCATTTTTTGAGGTGGAAGTGGGTGGAAGTGGGTACTGATATACGCGGAGTACTGGTTTCACTGAAACCTTAAAATCTTCACAGATTCGCAAACTGTCACCTGTCTTCTTGCTCACTGACACTATTGGTGTAGCCCAGTCTGACCATTCCACTTTGGTGAGTATTCCTTGCTCTTCCAAACGTTGAAGCTCTGCTTCGACTTTGGGCCATGCGGCATATGGTACAGGACGTGCCTTGTGAAATCTGGGTTATGCATCGTCTTCCAATATGATCTGTGTCTTAATATTTTTTAGAGTGCCAATTCCCTCTTTGAACACTGTAGCATGTTTTTCAAGTATTTGTTTCAGTCTTTCATCTACAGAATTTGCACTCAGGTCTGGTGCCAGTTTCATGGACTTTATTTCTTTCCAGTCAAGACGGATGTGTTTCAATCAATCACGTCCAAACGGTGGCACACCTTGATTTTTCAGAACATAAAGTTCAAGGTTGCATTTATTTTTCTCATATTCAACTTTCACTTTCAGTTTTCCCAATGGAGTTATTCTTTCACCTGTGTATGTTTTTAGTTTCACTGAGGTGTGTTTTAATTTCAGATTGGGAAATTTTTCTCTGTAATCTTCATATGAGATCAGTGAGAGGGCTGACCCAGTATCCAGCTCCATCTTTAAATTAAATCCTTGTATTTTAGGTGTGAGCCATATTGCATCCTTCTCCTTCTCCTTGTCTTGTATTGTGTACAGCTCAAGGCACGCCAGATCCTCCTGAGAAGAATTTGAGTCCGTCTCATTTACTCCATGCAGTTTCCTGTCTTTTTTCCACATTTTGTTTTTCTTATATTGTTTTGATCTGCACATTTTCTGTATATGTCCCTTTTTGTTGCATTGGAGACATTCTTTATTCTTAAACCAGCAAGTAGCAATGTCATGTGACTTTGACGCATCTGTAGCAGGTCTGTAATTTATCATCACGCTGTGCACGCATTTTTTTGACAGAACACGACTGTGTGCATTTTCCATGAAGCTCGCCTGCATCTTTTGCTGCAGTCTCCATAGATATAGCGATTTTCTAATGCATGATGCAGCGTGAAATTATTCTCAGTAAGGAGTCGCTTCTGTGTTCTTTCATTGTGCAGCCCGCAAACGAAGCAGTCTCTCAGCGCATCTGACAGCCCCTCCCCAACTTGACAGTGCTCCGACAGTCGCCGAAGCTGCACGATGTACTCCGATGTGGACTCGGTTTTTAACTGGTTTCGTTTATGAAATCTGAATCGTTCGGCTATGACCAGTGGCTTCGGTTGAAAATGTTTTGGAGAACCTCTGTGATCTCCCTGAAACGTTTGTCTGCTGGTTTGGCTGGTGTGATGAGGCTTCGCAACAAGTTATAAATTTTTGCTCCCATCATGCTCAGTAACACAGCAACTTTCTTCTCATCCTCCACTTCGTTAGCCAGACAGTACTGTTCAACTCACTCTAATCAAATCAAATCAAATCAAATTTATTTATAAAGCACATTTAAAAACAACTGTTGTTGACCAAAGTGCTGCACACATAAACATTCAATACAAACATACAAAAATACAATAACATTACAATTCTCACAATGTATTAAAAGCCAGTGAATATAAATGTGTTTTAAGAAGAGATTT
>NC_051446.1:4952677-4977368 GCF_001649575.2 Kryptolebias marmoratus | reverse complement strand
CAAACAAGATAACTTCAGTTTTATTTTCATTGAAGTTAAGAAAATTTGAAGCCATCCAAGCTTTTACCTCAGTAAGGCAGTCTAACAGTGGTTGAAGTGAGAACTGATGATTGTGCTTCCACTGGAAGTAAATCTGAGTATCATCTGCATAGGAATGAAAAGAAATATTAAATTTTCTAAAAATGGAACCTAAGGGGAGCATGTAAATGGAAAACAACAGAGGTCCAAGAATGGATCCTTGAGGTACTCCACATGTGAGGGGAGCTGAGGGGGAAGTAAATTCTCCGATATTTACAGAGAAACTCCTATCTGACAGATAAGACCTGAACCAGTCCAGTGCTCTACATATGTTGTCCAGTCCTCTGTGCCGTTATCAAAAATGTTCATTTGTCCAACGCCTCCCGACATTTTCCGTGTAGTGTTCGTTACTCACGTTCTCTCTGTAGCTCGTTAGCTAGGAAGCCACATTAGCATCCTTTTTTCTATCTTGTCTTTTTTGTCATTTTCACAATTATATTCCCCTCTCGTTACATGCACATCGAGGATTCATTTTAGTCTTGTTGCCAGTTTGTTATGTTCTTTAACTTTACTGTAAAAACTTAACGAAACATTCAGTTGAATGTGGCTCACTTTATTACATATTTTGCTGAAGAACATAGGAAAATCCATACGCTACTAAACCACACTTGGTGTACATCCACAAAAAACACAAAATAGTACCAATTAATAATGTATTGCTTTTACCAAATATATAACAAAACTATTTTAATGTAGGACAAATAAACAGTTTCTCTTCAAAATATTTATTTATTTACTGTTAATCTATTAGTGTGATTTGTTCTTTAAATTGCCATTTATATTATTTTGGTTAATACTATTATATATGAAAAAAAGTACCATCCAAACTCAACATCCTAATCAAATAATTAAACCATAATAGTCTACTAAAAGCACAAAAAGAAGCTTAATTGATCACAGCAAAATGTTTTGTACCATATGGGTCTCAGGAGCTGATTGAGGCATAAATAGACACTGATGTCTGGTTCTGACGGGTTCTGACGAAGCTGTAATGTTTCTCTACTGATCCATTCTGTCTGATATCATACAGCACACCGTGCCACACATTGTTTTTATGGTGAGGTATCGGGTGGACATTTTAAAAAGACGCGGGTTGGTAGCAGCTCACCTCAACTGTGTCCGTCGCTAGGCAACCGTGACGACAGTGTTGGACCGTAGCGGGGTGCTCCCGCCACAATTTAGCTAGCCTGGCCTTAATATTTTCTGTGTTTTATTTTGGTCATTGTTACACTTACTGAGGATATGTGTGTGATAGGCATGTCTATCGGACAATTATAGAAATACAGAGCAAACGTATCGGTTCAATACGGGACGCAACATTTAACAGCCAAATACGGGACAATTCCATATTTATGGGATGGGTGGCAACCCTAGCCACCTGTCATTTTAGGCTAGCTTAAGCTAACCTGAATATTTACAACCCTCCTGTTGACACACTGACATTGCTTACCTACTGTCTTTCAACCACTTTGAAAACCTTTTCTTCATCCTCCCGACATCTTTATCTGTTTTCTGTTTTGTGCCCCGGAAAGCATTTTTTTTCTGCCGCCCCATCTTTAGCTCCCTGTTGTCAAGTGCACTACGATTCATAGTCTACGACAATTCAACTTTAAAAGAAAAAAAAAAACGAAGGGCACTCTCAAAGGGGCGCGTGCCCAAGCGACCTGTGTGGGAGGGGGCAGCGACAGGAGGGGAGGTGAAGGAGCAGAGGGGCACCTAATCAGAGCCATTCCTCTGTTATTGATCATTTCATACATGCACAAACAGCTGTTGAATATAGAAAATGCCGACTAGAAAAAAATTTCCCCGCATGGTTTAGGCGCGCCCTCTAGTGCAGCGCCCCTATACGTTGCATACAGTGCATACCCACTTTTTGCGCCACTGAATATCACCACACCACCTTGTGTCTTTCACCGTTCCTCAGATGTTACAAAGACGGACACACAAAACAAGTCCAGACCAGAGGTTTAATTACAAATCATACATTTATTCAAACATTCAGCTGAATGGAGACAACAACTCACCAACAGAAGAAACAGCAACACATTTCCAGTTGTGTCTGAGGTGATTTTCCTTTCACCTCCTTTTTATACTATGAACTGTGCCCAAGACCAGGGTTTTCTGCACACAAACAGCTGCACCAGCTTGTTTTTCCGTCTCAAGGACGGCTGCCTAATCTCACTCGCCCCTGTCATGATGTCCTGGAGTCTTCGGCCTCCCTCACCCCTCAGACACAACTGTTCTTTGTGATTATTTTACCATAAGCTAAGTGTAACCTCATTTTAGCAATATCAAAGTTTGTTTATATTTTACCATTTGAACTGCAGTATCATTTAGTATTTATACAAGCTTTAAATGTTTGCACCTTTGTGAGATCCCTTTGAATAAAACACGTTATAAGGCTGTAATGAGTTTAACAGAAATGAGAAATGAACATGAACCATACTTTACACCATCTATCTATCTTGTAATTTTTGGATATACATCTACAACTGATTAACTTTTTGAGTAAACCTGATTCATGATAGTCACCACAGTTAATCAATATTAGCAAGCACTAAAATGGATATAATGTTCACCAGCTGAATTATTGAGCCACAACTTTGGTCAGACTCGTCACAAACACATACTGTGAAAGATAACAGGTCGCGCTCAAAACCTTTGCATAAAAGAAGACAGACAACATGGACAGGTGACATGCTAAGAATGCCAGTTTTTTAACATTTATATTATTTGTGGGTCAGCTGCACTACCACGTTTAACCCAGGAGTATCAGTTTAAATATGAACTGAAATCAAATCTCAAAGAATTGACATTTCATGCATGTTATTTAGTCAAACACATCCACATAACATTACAGGGACCCATTTTTCGGACCTAAAAGTTAAATAAACTGTTTTTAGCGTTTAAGTCAATAACTTCCGAAGTGGGTGATTTATGGGGCGGAGTTGATTGACTCACTGATGAACTGCTGAACCTCAGCAGCTCAATGGGCGTAACACATCATGGGGGTCTTGGAAAGAGTGGTTTCTTCAATGTTCGGTATATCTAAAAAAAGTATATCTTTTTTGTTTGTTTTTTGAAATTTTTACAGCTTTTTTCAACTGTTGGCTTCAAAACACTTTTCAGTTCAGCTTTAAGCTCTGATGATCATGTAGAAGTTTGTCAATGGTTTATTCATTCATAAAAGAGGAAAATAACTTTGAGTAATTTTTCACCAGAAGTTTGACACAATTTTCCTCTCTTGGTAGTTCTTGATTGTTTGGTGTGAATAACACCAACCTGACAGAGTCAACAGTATTTCCTTAAACCAATCATCCTTGATTTTTCTTTTCTTCTGTGTTTTTGTTGTCATTTTCTGAATGTGAGTGTTTTCCTTGTAGTTGTAACGGGCATACGATACATGTGATCACAAAAATCTAAGCAAATATCTGCATTCAACTGTAGGACAACCCATACCCTCACAGACTGGTAGAGATGACAATTTTTTTCACACATTTCTTGATGCTAAGCAGAGAGTCAGGTGGAGTGAGGACCATGAATTCTGTCAGGCAGCAGTATAGTCTGGTTAGAGTATAGCTCTGCATGTAAACACATCCCCAATTCACACCTAGTCACCAACTCTGCTCGGTGACTACCTTCGTTGCCAGCCCAGAGGCATGCAGACCAAAAGTGGCAAAGTTTGCGCTTGGCTTTGATACCCATTTGTGTGCACTGCTTGCTTAATGCAAAAACCAGTTTTACACTGTTTGCCAATGTAAAAGTTGAATTTGATTGCACTTTGTCTGCAGTGCACGGTGATATTCACTCACACAGCCAATAATCACATAACCCAGCTCCCTACTGAGCTGAAAAAAACAAACATAGTCGAAAGCAGCAGGTCTATTAAATAATATTAACAGGAGGAGACAGCAAACCTTTGTCCATTTTTTTTGTACTGATGACCTGGTTAATGTGAAACATCTCCTTTACAAGCCTAAATTTTCTTCATCCCACCACTCTCTGGATTCTTTTAATCTCATGCATGCACACACACACACGCACATGCATGTTATGTCTCTCTATCTTTGCAGGGACTTTCCGTTGACTTCCATTCATTTCTACAGACTAACCCTGACCCCTACCTTAACCCTAACCATTACCAGTACATACCTAACCCTAAATCAAACCTAAACTCAATTCATACCTTAGTCCTAAACCTAACCCCTAACCCAAAAACATCATTTCTTCTCAGGGGGACCAGGCTTTGGTCCCCACAAGGAGCAGTCCTCACAAGGTAGTATATGTTAGGAAAATTGTCCCCACAATGAGGACACACACACACACACACACACACCCCTACACACACACACACACACACTTCTGCTGCATCACTTTTTTTCTTCTTATAAGGAGGGACAGAGTTTGTCTTTCTTTAGAAAAAACATACAGACAGTACCATAAGCAAATAAGGAACTCTCTGCTTATCCACTCATAGTTTTGAAAACTCATATTTGCCCTGAACTCTGCAACAATCTAATATGAAACACAGGGCTCACCACTGGCAAGCTCAGCGCATATCACTTTTGGTCTAAAAGCCCCTTAACACAGATGTATTATTTTCCAAAAGGGGCAGCAGTAGAGGGTGGCAGTAGACAGAGACACCTGGTAAAACCCCAAACACCACCTTCTACTTTCCTGACAATTTTATTTTATTGTTCTACGATTTCTGACTTGAAACAGCTCTTCAAATGAAAAATGTCTGGTAAAATTTGAATATTTTCTTTAGAACCTGTATTTCATTAATCTGTGGATTTTTCCTAACAATCTAAGTGTTTTTCACATTTATAGGTCCAATGAACTGTTTTTGCCTCCCGACTGTGTGATGTCAATGGATGTGATGGTAGGGCATCTTATTGAGAACCACCTTAAAGAAAGTGTATTACAGATATCCAAAAATTACAATGTTTAACTACACAAAGTTTATAGCAGAACACTATTCAAACAATAGCTATAAGCAAGTTTTCAGTAAGTTTTGTTGATACATAATTGACTGCAACTGCAAGAAAAAGGATTTTTTTCAGATGCTTAAAAAGCTTAAAAATTGTGAGTTTGAATGTGGGTTTTTTTAAAGTCTTAAAAATGCTGGAATTTTAAAATAAAGTGCCTAAAACTGTAAATAAATTAATTTAATCAGACACTGCTATCCAGACCTGCCGACCTGTATGCATTTTGCATACCAGAAACACATTTTTACTTCAAAGTTGGCTGACATAATTAGTCTCACTAAAGTACGTTTAGTGAGTTCGGGCAGTGCTGAAGTGACCAAACAACATCTAGCAAAATAAGCAGATGAAAAAAATTGGACCAGTTACAAAGCTGAATTTGTTTTTTGATTTTACAAACAAAAGAAACATTCTACACAGTTTTGCATGTAATGCTGCTGCAGGACCTGCTAATTATCGTCTCTCAGATTCCTGTTCATTCTGCTTCATGCTGCTGGCTGGTTGAACCTCTTATACATAGGCAAATGGAGAGGAAATTTGTGATTAAGAAAGTGTTAGCTTGGACACTACCTCTCCGTCAATTTTAAGTTGACAATCTGCAAAAATGGTGTGGAAATGTATCTTGGCGTGGACGTTAATAAGACTGCGACTGATTGAAAAGATTTATTCCCTCACTTTCTAAAGTGAACGCTGGGAACCCTAAAAGGTTCCAATTAGATGATCTCAGATTGTGAGAGGAGAATTATGGCTGAATCTAGTCCACAATGAAAAAAGAAGTCTGTCCACACAAACCCATGAAAGTTAGGATTCAATTTTTAAATTAATTCTAAAACTGACAGGTATTCAGTGTAGCAACTTTAAAACAATGTTTATACAATGTTTTTCTGTTTGAGCAAGTAAAAGGACTTGAAGTGGATTCTGGATTACCTAAAAGCAAGCTAGGCCCTTCTCATTGGAACAAATAAATGGGCCATTACTATGATCCAATCATGCAGAGACAAAAGCACGAGTTATCATGCCAAGTCTACTTGTTTACACCACTCACTGAGTTTTGAAATGTTTGAGATGGAAAAAAAAACAAATTCTTATTTAATGTTTAAGTGATAAACTTGTGAAAAACTAAAGAATCATTCTGTTGGGAAAACATAATGATTCCTTAGCTTTTACTTTAATGTCATTAAATACTTTCTCTGCAAAAGATAATCATCCTGTGTCATTAACAGTGATATGCAAGAGTGCTCTGCCATATTAATTTAACCCAAACTGGCAACATTTTAAACAAAGATCTTGCACAATTTGCTAGCACACTGAGGTAACTGGTCTGCATCTGTGCTGTCAGGCCATGAGACCTGAGCTCCCATTTTGAGATACACTGTCTTCAGCCACAAATTCCTTCTTAGGAAGTGAATCGTGGGCTCTTACGCTCACGTTGTCGAAAACGTGCAAATGTGTAAAGTTATCTGTTGCATGTCTGAAGACCCTAGCTTATCCCCATAAATGGAATTGAATGTATTGTTCAGGTCCGTCCCAGTGGGACATGGGTGTCTTTTTAATCTAACTGGGCGTGGTAAGATGCTCATAAAAACAAGCAGTCCCAGAGAAACGGGGGATCTTCACAGATTGGGCCAGATGTCCCGTTTTCGGCACAGACTCTGTTATTTTGAATAAACTCTCACTGTTCAAGAATAACATATGTCTGTAAAGTCATTTCTTTTTATCAGTACATCGTTGCTGCAATTATGAAGACCCAGAAGAACGTCCACCTTCTGAAGACACTTCAACACATCATGTGTTGGAGATCAGTCTCAGTTACAACCACACCAAGAATTGAGGTCAATATCAGTAAAAATGACTAGGACATTTTTTTGTTTGTTTTTTAAGCTGTTTTTAAGTTAGCCAAGGCAGCCATCTTATTCATATTGACACCAAAAGTCAATCAGTGCTAGATGTGCATCCAATGATTACTTTGGCAGTTTAATTAAAATCTGTCCAGTGGTTCATGAAATATTTTGCTAACAAACAGACACACAAGCTGTCATATTGATAGAGTAAAAACCCAAACTTTCAATAGACTCAGAACACTTACCATGCAACCAAAACAGTGCGAAAATTTAGTAAGAAGCTTTATCTATTTGGGGGAAAAGCAGTGAGGAGTCCTTGACATAGTCTGAGTTCTGCAGGGAGAAAGAGGAGGAAGTCGGAGGGTTGTCTAGGGTAGAATATTTAACAGCTAGTTTTTAAATCTTCTACAGTCCTTCTAACTTTGTATGTTAAAGGTTGTGGAGAGGAGATACTATCCAAGTTTTCCAGGACAGAATATGATGAGAGTCAAGGAAGAAGTTGGTAGAGAGTGAGCTGGCCAGGTAAGTTCTTCTAAGTGTAGCAGGATGACTATTTTCCCTACTTTCATAGAAGGCTGGCTGCAGTGTTGTGAATATGCTGGCCAATTGCCAGTGGAGGGTACATTACATAAGGGGGGCTTGTTTTTTCTGCCATCATCTGTCCTTGTTTACTTCTGACTTCTGCATTACCTGGCAGTGTTGATGTGTGCTGTCTAATCAGTGATATACTCAATTTTACCTGCACTGTATGTACAGTTTGCTATTTCTGTTAGTAGCTTTGGTCAGTGTTGTGAACCACTTCCTAACACTGTACATGTCACTGTCTTCTCTTCTTCTCGAGTGGTTTGTACGGTATGTTTTTCCTCTGCATTGGCCATTTACAATTTTGGCTTTTTAATTGATATAACTTTGTTTGTACGGTAGAAGTGACTTGCATGGTGAGCTACCTAAACAGGTAGCTCAGGAGACAGTCATGCTGGGATTATGACTGTGTCCTCTCCTTCTCAGGTGGTTAGCATTTTAATAATCACATTTTTTGTTTACAGATAATAAGAAGTCACTTTAACCCTGCAACATACCCTGCTGCTTTGCATCGCTCTGCTTTGTTTTGCTTTGCTTCACTTTAATTTTGCTTTGCCCTGTGTCAGCTCTGCTTGGCTGGCTCCCAGAGCAGTCTATACTCCATTTATGGGCCATTTCCAGTGGCCCTAAAGGTCCCGGCTCCACTCTACTCGGCTCGCGTTGCGAGTGTTCCCACAGGCCTTTTTCGAGGCCAGCCACGGTTGTTTTTGGCCCTGCTTTGAAGCAGGGTCCACCCGGGCCGGCCGGGCTTTTCGTGGGTGACGCAAGCTAGCTGTGAGGATCTGGAGTTAGCTCTGCCTGTGGGCGGCGCTACTAACTTTTCCTTCCTCGGCTGCACCTGGTTACCTTGATGAGCTGATCCAGCATTTAAGCCTCCAGCTGGTACCAGATCATCGCTGGAGCATCAAACCTTACTGGTTAGATTCTCAGCCGTAGATTCTAACCCTAAGCTAAAGACTTTGTTAATTTGTTTGCTTTTTGCTCTTCGACCCAGGTTATTGCCTCACCTTGACGATCACTGTTTGTCTGGAACTTACCTGAACCACGACTGGACTACTTACCTTGCCGGACCGCTGGACTCATTACCTCCTGGATTGCCACTGGAACCTTTGTCCTCTCCTCGACGCCACGAACGCCTTCTGAACCTGTAAGAGAAAGAAAGACATTACTCACAAACTCATCTGTTCCTATGCAAGACTAAGATCTGTACCCGAGACTCACCCTGCTCCTTCTTGCCTTCCAGACTGCTCCTGAACAATCATCACTGTAAATACCTGCACGTGTAAATAAACCACTTAACTGATTCCAAGTCTCTATGTCTGGTTTTGGCTCCGCTCTATAGACAAAATACCTGGTACTAGCTGTTACTAGCTCCTGTTCACTCATTGGTCATGGGTGTGGTGCGGTGCGGCGCGGCTTTGGACTCCGCCTCTTCCCTCCCACCAACACAAGGAGGCGTTCCTCTGCTACCGAGCAGACTGGCGGGTGGAAACGCAACGCATTGTTTACAGAGCCGTGCAGAGTAGGGTGGAGTGAAGCGGGGCTGCTCAAGTAGATCCAATGGAAAAGAGGCATTAATCAGCCCTGGTTTGTACAAGTGGTCCTCTTAATTTGCTGTCAGTTGGCTGTGTTTTGTGTCATTGACAACGTGGCACTATGTAAGTACAGTCCATATTTTTTTTTCTTTTTAATCATTTTTGTAATTGACAGGCATTTTTAAATGACTTTAAACTATAAATCACTAATAAATTTATATTTGTACTTTTGAAATATCATCTGTTGCTTCTTTTGTAGAGTGAACTGAAATGCTTTGTTGGTGAGGGTGGGAAGAGTACTAAAATAGCATACTGTATTTTCAGCACTATAGGGCGCACTGGATTATAAGACGCACTGTCAATGAATGGTCCATTTTCAAATTTTTTTCATATATAAAGTGCACCGGACTATAAGGAGCATCGTTGTGCACCTCCCAATTTTTGTAACTTCGCTAAGACCGCGCATGACATGCTCCATTCAAAATGGACGATTTTGTTGCTCTAGCGGAGATAGTTGGCATGTATCAGCATTTATATGATCCCTCTGTGAGAGATCACAAAGATAATCAAACGACTGAAAACTCACTGAAGGATACTGCACTGATGTAAGCGTCAAGAATAAACTAGGGATGAGCAAGTGCACCACTGTCTGTATCTGTATTGGTTCAAGCATCTAAATTATCTGTATCCGTATCTGTACTCGGAGTGGGCAGGGCCTAACCTAGAAGTGGGCGTGACATACCACCAGTCAAACTTAGAGAAAGCAGAGGGCTGAAAAAAAAAAACCCCAACCGGAGTGGAGGCAGTGGCCGATGGGACACGAGACGTTTTTAGCTCTGTCTTGTCAAATGCACCGCGTATGTTACGAAAAGTAACTTTTAAT
The DNA here is from genome assembly GCF_001649575.2 of Kryptolebias marmoratus. NCBI lineage: Eukaryota > Metazoa > Chordata > Actinopteri > Cyprinodontiformes > Rivulidae > Kryptolebias > Kryptolebias marmoratus. The sequence continues at coordinate 4,967,464 of NC_051446.1, read as the reverse complement.
ATCATACAAACCAAAATAGAGAAGAGCTGAAGAAAACCTGAGGAGTACTGATTGAAGAGAGCAGTCAAGTCAACCACAGTGAGATCAGTCACTGTCTGTGTGTGTGTGTGCAAGTCGAGAGAGAGGCAAAGGAGGGGCGGGTGCTCTGTGACTGGCCAATCCCAGATCGTGAAAACAGCCAGTTACCCAATGAGGATCGTCCTTCAGGACGAGCACGGTTATTGATGAGTTTTATTCATATCATGCTCATACTCATCAAAAACGCCTTCACCACTCGCTCAGGTCCTCGCGCTGCGTGCGGCGTCCTTCGGGACACTACAAAGCGTGACTATAACTGAGCTTTAATGCTGCAAGCGGTGCAGCTTTGTAGTTTACCAAAGTCTTACTAAAACATTACAATTTCGTACATATATAAGGCGCTTCGGATTATAAGGCACACTGTCCTTTTTGGAAAAATTGAAGGTTTTTAAGTGCACCTTATAGTCCGGAAAATACGGTACTCAAGGAAAAGTACAGTTACTCTGTTGAAATTTTACTCAAGTACAAATAAAGTTACTTGTGTTAAAATCTACTAACTGGACTCACTTGCAGGCCCACATTTCCCACTTAATGCCATAAAAAGCTGCAGTTTCATTACTATAAAAACAAAATGTGTGCATTTTAGAAGACATTACCATCAGAACCATGAATTAAACTGATCAGCCTCTTCAGAACAACTGGACCATCACTTTGACATTTATACAGCTGATGACTGCATGTGACTTATTGAAATTATTTCTCTTCAAACTTTAATTCCTGGTAATTTTACTGAAATATCATTTCCCAACATAACTTTAAAAAAACAAACAAACAAACAAAAAACAACTTTAAACCCCTACCATGCAGTGAATAATCATCTGATGTTTAAAGGTAGCAGCTCTGCTGACATAAAGATAAAGAGACTGGAATTACAGTTATCAAATATAGACAAATTTCTATTTATCCTAAATATTTTATTATATAATTTTTATTACAATATCATTTTTCATTAGGCTTTATGTTTAATTAGACCAGGTCCACTGATTGATTCTCTGACATGTTTTGGGAGTTAATGATATTCTGTTCATGATCATGTCTGGTTACAGCTTTAGTTTAATTAATAACTAACCTACCAGCTTTTGCAGAGCTACATAACCCTATTACTAATTTTCACAAAGCCTCTTCTTAAACTATGAAAGCCTTGTTCTAGATACAAAACAATGATACAAGGATGTTTTAAACTCATCACCTCATGAGGCTTAACAGGCAGATGAGAAGCTCCAGTTCTGAGTCTCTCTGATCTAACAGCGAACAGCAGAATGAAACATCTTCTTTTGTTTAACCTAGAACCGGAGTGTCTCTTAAACATGGCAGCCAAGAGTTTTTTCCATTATTTTAGTTCGACTTAAACATAAGTCATGGTGGTGGAGGTTTAGGTGATCGACAGTTAACAGGTAATGTGCTGACAAGAGCATGTCTGCCAAATTTTGCTCTGGGCCGGTGGATAAAGTGGCCCGTAGAGTGGGTGGAGTTTGTACAAAATCTTTGTGGGTTTATTTAACAGGGAAGCTCCTTCATCATGGCTCCTCATCACTTCTAGCTGGATCATACACCAGCTGACTACTAAGGAACAGACCCAGTCTCTGCAGGCCTTATATGGTGCACAGTTTATTTTCTCCTCCTCATTTTATTTCATATGTTTACATTCACACTTTTTTTTTTACTTAGTAATGGATAAAATTTCAAATGCAACTAAGTGCAATATTTGAAATAAAACATACTCAAGTAAAAGTCTAGATAATATTAATTACTTTAAAAAGTATAAAGTACTCATAATTCAAACTTAATTGCATAATGCAAGTAAATGTAATTTGCTACTTTCCGCCTCTGCTTGTTGGTACTAGTTAAATTTATTTCCATGGACTATAGTCCTAAGGTGGTGGTGTTGCATTTTGTGTATTTACAATGGTAATAATAAACTTGAAAAGAACTATTATCAGCCTGAGTTGCTACATAAGGTGGGTTAGGGGTGAGCGGTGATTACAGTGAAGAGAGGAATCCAGAATCAACAGAGGAGCAATCACAATCAATGGTCTACCAGGGAATCTTGCTGAGGTTTTGTCAGAAAGGGAGGAGAAATCATAGGTTAGTCACAAAGAAATTTTCACAAAACAATTATACTAGACTCACTAGGAGGCCAAACGATCACCATAGTGATATCAAAAGTCCAGTACAGAATGATGGCAGAGCTCGCTTAAATACAGACTCTTAATGAGATAATGACTCACAGCTGTGATTGCTAGCGACAGAGGGAGCATGGGGCACCAGCGACGCCAGCAGGAGACTTGCATAACTGCATGCTGCTCAACTCTAAACCTAGAAAACAAAGAATAGGTAAAAACAGAAGAAAAGAAAGAGGAGAAGGAGAGGTTCCAGGAACCCCGACACAAACACAAGTTGCATGCAGACACGGGCAAAAACATCATCACTCGCTTTTTGGTGACTGATGATAATCAAAGGAAAACCTGATTTAAGTGTCATGGGAAATACCAAAAGCACATTCTACAACATCAAGCACAAAGTCCTAGTTTGTTGAGAAAGAATCAAAACTACATTTTGGTATGACAAAATATATTTTGAGTTTTTTATACCACAATAACATCTTTTTTTTTAAGTGAATTGTTTTGAGCACTGTACTGTTTGTAAGATGCTGTAAAAATCAGAAAACTCATCTTGAAAGTGCTTGAAAAGTATATGAAATTTGACTTTAGGAAAAGTGTAGAAAGAACACACATCTGAAGAAAATGTGTGTTGATTTGAACAATTAGTTATATCAAAACAGAGAGAAGGGTGCTAATGTTAGCTTAGCACTTCGGCTGACTCAGGTTAATGTTAGCTTAGCACTTTAGCTAAGTCGTCTACAGGAAAACACATCAGCAGAAGAAAATTATCCACAAAGTCGTAGTTGTATGCTCAGAAAAAAGACATTCTGCTATATAAAAATTATAAAAGAACCACGTTTTAGGTGAAGCTTTGCCAGAAAATGATTACAGTTGACTAAAATGACCATTGGAAAAAAAAGGTAATTGTCAACAAAACAATACATTGTCCTCCTCTTCATTATCACCAGTCAGTCAAATATCTCACAATAATAATACAAAAAAATGCAACAGAAAAAATTTGTATTGTAAATTTGAAAAATAATGTCATTTTATTGTTCAAAAACATGTCAAACACTTAACAAAAGGACGGATTTTTTACTCTCACATGAAAGACATACGTGCAAAAAACTTTTCGAAAAGCAGTGTGATGTACTCTATTTATAAATGAGTCACAGGCAGATCTTGAAGCACCTCAATAAAGCGTTTAATGTTCACCAAATCTATGGGGGTGGAGAGGACCCCCCAAAGCTGTTGCACACTGCAGCTGTTGCACACTGCAGCTGTTGCCCTCTACTTGAATTTCCTCACCTTTTACTCTTCTGGAGGGGGAAATCACTGGAGGTGGATCAATCATTCCACCTCAGTTATTTCAAACAAAACCCCAAGAGGGTGGGAAGAGGGTGTCTCGGGCCTGGCTTAAAAATGTTGTTCAAATGGAGCATTGACAGCACACTTCCTTTAGAAAAACATCAAAAATCAAATATCTTCACACCATCTTTGCCAGTCCAAAATAGTAAATAGTTAAGCTGTTTTTATCAATGTTGTTGTTTCTTCCTGTGTACTGTAGTATTATTTATCCCCACAAATCCAAACCAAAAATGCAATTGGCCCAGATCTCTGATGTCATCAGATCTCCACCCACAGAACACATTACTCCCATATGTCTGATATTGCGTTAAATTTAAGATTTCCCTCCTAACTTTCAAAACTCAATATTTTAGTCATTTATATCTCTATAAGGCCTTACCTAGATTTACATACATGTTTTGCAAAACAAACCACTTCTACTGTTTTCACTGGTTATTTACATCAGCATGCAAATTACACACTGACAGTTGGAATTATAAGGTTCATAAAACATCAGTTTTCTGACATTTTCATTCATCTCAGTATTTTGCTTATGTTAACATAAACTCATGTGTACAAGTGAATCTCACTCAAATGGAGATATAGAGAAAAAGATTATGTTGCTCTCTATATCTTTGTGTGCTGAGCATGCACTGAAAATCACAAGAACTGGTATCTATTTCCAGCAACCAACAGGTGAGGACTGTGACAGTGGCATACACCCTGATCAGTTCACGAGTCCATTACAAGACTAAGAAAGAGACCAACAGGACAGACAACCATACCCTCTCAAGTAACATGTAGCAGAGGTTCACAGCAAATGGAAGACCAGTGGAAGCAGAGCAGCACCAGCATACTGCAGGTTACATGCTTATAAAGTGTTATGGCAAAAAGATAAGGGAGACAGGAAAACCCAGCTTGTTGATTTTTATCAATTTATTACAAAAGAACTGTCAAGCAGAACATCCCAAGGATGAGACAGTTCCAAGCAGCAGAATTGGTCTTACCTCAGATTGTCAGAGAGTGCTCATTTGAACAAAGCTTATCAGTACCAACAACCATTCATCTGAATTCCTCCTGCTCCTGCAATATAAGCTTCCCTTTTGTGTGCAACAGCTATGTATCAGGAGACAGTCAAACTAACCAGAAATTAATTAATAGTCTCACTCCTACGCCAATGCTGCATCATTGCAAATACCAGCTGCATGGCAGGAAACAGATAAACCAACTAAAAAATTCTATCAGCCCTATGCCCAAAGTGCATCACATTCTGATAATTGCTTTGCTCAAGAATAGATTCAAGCAGCAGAATTTGTCTAACCTGGGATTGTCAGAGAGTGTTCACTTGAGCAAAGCTTATAGTCTTACCATAACAACAAGAACATGCAAACACTACACAGAAAGACCCCAGCTGAGACCTACTGCCCTTCTTGTTGTGAGACAAGAGTGTTAAACTGCTCCATTGAGCAGATTTGTTCGAACAAATATTTACAGATAAAATAACAGACTGACCTTTAGTTCTGACACTGCTCCACTGTACATCTACCAGGAGAGACATTTGAGCTCCTTGTATTTATATGAATCACTGTCAAACCCTGCATTTACCCGATTCTAAGCTGTCTATCACTTTCATCATGATGGATTTAGAGAACATAATAGTGGAGCAGTAATGTCAGAAACTAATCTGTCGAAGGAGAAAAGTACAGCAGATTTGTTTTGTGTGTGTGTATGAGCAGAACATTGTAAATAAAAATGTATCTAAAAAAGTAAAAATGCACAAGCAATGGTAGCATATGGCATTGGATTAAGAGGTGGACAATAACCTAAAACTATAAAAATCAAGTCTTACAAGTTTTCTATCTGTTTTAAAGTTTACTGTTCAGCCTGAAATTTATTCCACGACCACAGCTCACAATGTGGCTCAGTTTTGTGTCATTATATACTGTTTATTTATAATGTTTCTGCTTTAATGAGGTAGTTTTCCTGTGCAGTTGGGACAATTTGGCCTTAAATTCTGGAAAACTGTCTCGTAAAAAGTTATTTCCACTGATTGAACCTTTTAAATTTCCCAATTTAGAAACCGAGAAAGAAAAATTTAAAAAGCATCAATAATGATGACGTTTCTGTTAACAATGTTGTCAAAAATCTTAAAGAGATGTCCAGATGTTCTTCAAACCCAATAGATGTGGCACAATAGCAACAGTTATGCAGCAAAGTGATGTCTTCATTAATTCCTGAGAAGTCATAAATCTGGAACTCATAAGTCGACTTTCCCCCCTGCAGGATGTGAGTACATAATTTTACCATCATTAAAGATGTGGGAATCCCCCACCTCCCAACCCCCCTTCCCCCATCTGCACGAAATGAAGATGCACTGCGATGAATATGCTGGAACCATTACTCTGTCTTAGTGTGACCTTTACACACGGGATGCAAGCAAAACATATGTTCTCTAACAAGAATCCTTTTCTGCAGCACCAATTTATCTCCTGGGTCTCATAAAGTCAGAGCCTTTGTTGTTTATGGTGACCCTTAACTTCCCAAGTCGGCTCCTATGACAGTGTAGTTTGCAGCTTCATTATGGTGATAAAATAAAATGTGAAGCCAGACGTTGTGTCCTTGCCGAATTTAGGAAATACTGGGATGTATATAGGAAGCAAATTTAAAGTTTAGAGCAGTGGTTAGAGGCATTGTATATAAATTATTCAGTGTGTTGATGTTACTCGCACCATGAAGTCCAGGTTAAACATTGATTTAAAGACAAAAAGTGCAAACTGCTGACTAGCCTCAGTGTTCTTATCTGATGTAAAGGTTAAAATTGTGTCTTGTTGCAGTGACTCACAACATGTTGAGGAAAAAACACTATAGGAGTAGCAATGGGCAACTGTAACTATAACTGTAGTGTAAGCTTTAACTTACACTACAGTTAGCTAAATTGTTAACAGAAAAATTTAGGATCAGTGTTGATATAACTACTTGAATAATTAAATAACTGATGTCATTAAAATAATTAAATAGTCAATTACAATTATTACTCAACAGCCATAGTAACTGGTTAAATGTTAACATCTAATTTAATTAAAATAGTGGCTAAGTCCAGGCAGAAAAATGCAGCTGTTACAAAATATTCCCATTCAATTTAATTGTGAGATAGGTCTGACAAAGGTGAGGTTTATGCAGACATATGCATTAAATTTGAATGAAAACTCACTCCCTAGAAAATTTATTTTATTCAGTAATTGTCAATGAGAGACTGAACTTATTTTTTTTAAAAGAAAAAAGTTGAATTTTTATCAGAATCTGACATACAGTTCTTCAGAATGATTATTCAAAGATTACTGCATGATTCCAAATGTTTTATGTGACATAAGGATATAAAAGGACAAGTATTTGAAGCAGTTCTCTCAAAAACACTTTTCCTCTTTGCAAGAATGTCACACTAGACATTTTCTGAAGAAATTTTGAATGTCTATGATAATTTGTTTATGCACAGCTCTCTTAGGGCAATATCTCACTGGGATGCAGCTGTTGGAGTCTAGTTTAAAACTAAAAATCACAAGAAAATAGGCAAATTTGCTGTCTCACTGGATTCTGAGTGAGAACAACATATACAGCCTTTCGTGTACCAGGGGCAGTTTACAGTTACAGAGAAACATGTAGGTGAAGGCAGGTTTGTTGCTTACTGTACAATAAGACTCAGTGATGCCATCAGACTACAAACCATTCCGTTAGTTTGTTTCAACTCAATACCAAAAAATCTTACATCATAATCAATGTTCCCCTGACTTGGCCAATAATGAACTGGTGCATAATTGCACTTGCAGGTTTGAGTAATTACGTGGTTTATTATTGCTCTCCTCTGTCTGACTGCTATGAAAATGTTGTCTTGTATGTTGTATTATAGCATCTATTTACTATAAATCCTCTTCCAACATATTATTTTTCAATAGGAGCAGGGAAGGTAATTAAGTGGAAACTGTATCTTCCACAAGCTGCCTTTCAAAGGATGCTCATATCAAACAGTCGAGTGGAAGCTTCAGAGACTTCAGTTCTGCTGAATTTTGTATGCTGCAAGTGTCAGACTGAGGTTAGAAAAATAACAGTGAAACCTCGTGTTAAACAGTACAACTACCAACCTGACAAATAAACTTGTCTACAACACTATTATAAAGACTAAACTGGATAGAGCAATAAAATATTTCTCCCTTTTAATAAACTAAAGTGCAGCCATTTTGCCCTTTTTAATGTTAAAGTTGTTTTGCACATCCTGTGCTGCTTTTATTTTGTGATGTGTATGATATCTGTGTTGATTTTTGGTATCTACATAGCAAATAAATATTGATATATTCTGTTGCATTTGAGGTAGATGTTGCCTCTGAAAGCTTTGGAAACAAATGTGGCATAAGGGCTATTACACTTTAAAGGACTGCTGTGCTGCCCAAAGTTTATGCCACCTTTGGGATAAGCTAGTATCTCACTGGGCTGCAGCTTGTTGGTGAATGGTTTTAGCAAGGGAATCTGCAGAAAGTCTCACAACATTTGTGGGGTTCTCAGTTTTCATTGGTCTACTGTAGAGACTAGCAACGTGTGGATTTTGAATATGTTCAAAATATTTGTGCAACAAATTTTCTTTCAAAATAGTCACAGAATTGTTGTAGGTGTCTGGGACTCTTCTGTCAGGATTTATTAACAGTCAAAGTAGAGCAGCTTGGAGACAGACAGACTCAGGAGGCGCAAGTAAAGGTTAGTGACTTTATTTACAGTGAGCAGGATTTGTCCTGGATCAGGTTCCGAGGTGCTTGGTTCCAGAGGTTGGTGGAGCTTCGCAGGAGGCAGACTGGCACAGGAAAGAGGCTCAGGGATTCTTCACACAACGGTCAGGGTCTGCAGGTCAGGTGGATCTCCAGGAGAAAAAACAGGTAACTCTGGGAACATAGGCAAGAATACAATAACATTACTATTTCTTGACTGAACTTGATTCAGGCTCGCATCAGGCTGAGAAGTTTTATCCTTGGGCAAACAATGCTCCAGCGCTGATCTGCTCCCCGTGACGACCTTAAGTATCCAGCCTCCTTGATAAGCCAAATTGTCTGCAGCTGAGGGTGAAGGCTGGCCAACCACAGAAAGACTGGAACCAGGAACCAGGAAGTAAGACTCAGATCACCACATCTTCTCAATCTTGTGTCTTCAAACTGTTTCAAAAGCAGAAGAGCCATATTTTGACAGTGCCTCTCCTCTGACAGAAAACATGCACCGGTCTAAAAAACACTCTGATTATAAATAATAATTATTGAAAAACTGGTCGAAATCTGCCTTTTTTCATTCTTAAAACGTACTCCAGTAGATTAAATCACAAATGTGGGGGCAGCTGTCAAGGTGGATACAAAGCAAGTTGAGGGAGATATGATGTGGGTGGAGGTGAGCAATGAAATAATGTGTACACCCTAGATCACAATTTTGCAATTCATCCACTCAAAAGTATTTATTAAATTATAACTTTCAAAAATCGCTTCCCGGCATGGAGCCTTTCTGGGTGGAGTTTGCATGTTTTCCCTGTGTTAACGTGGGTTTACTCCGGGTACTCTGGTTTCCTCCCACAGACCAAAAACATGCATGTTAGGTTAATTGGTACCTTTAAATTGTCCTTAAATTGTTTAAATTGTGTGAGTGAGAGTTTGAATGGTTATTTGTGTCATTTGTCTCTTATGCCCCTTTTCCACTGGCTCTATTTCAGAAGCCCCGCTCTACTCTACTCTGCTCGGCTCTATAAAAAATGCATTGCGTTTTTTTTCCGGGGGGGAGGCGGTGGGGGCACAAGTTCCAGTTGTGCTACCGAAACTTGGTGTAATTTGTGGAAACAACGAAAGCGCTATGAACAACGTTGGCCCTGTGTTTTTGCTGTTTTTTAAACTTGTGGGGATCCTCCTGAGACTTCAGGAAGAGAGGCGCAGTGGAAGAAATGCTCTGGATGCTGCGATTGTTGCGTGGAGTAGGACAGATGTTATCCACCAGAGATTTCAGGCTTTACAGGCCTTCAGCTGGGGGACAGATGGCATAGACGTTGCAGGGTAAGCTAACGCTGTTGTCTACTGTTGTTTTCTTTGCTCTTTATGTTTGCATCTGGCCACACCCACGACCAAGGAGTGAACAGGAGCTAAGCTTGCACCACCCATGAAAGCAGGGCCAGCCCGGCTGGCCGAAGCAGGGACTGGCTTAAAAAAATGCAGGTGGAAACGCGAGCAAAGCAAGCCGAGTAGAGTGGAGCCGGGACCTTTAGAGCCGGTAGAAAAGGGGCATATGTGTCCCTGTGATGGACTTGCGATCTGTCCGGGGTGTCCCCCGCCTCTCACACAGTGACTGCTGGAGATATGCACCAGCTCCCCACAACCCGGATGGATGGATGGATGGATGGATGGATGGATGGATGGATGGATGGATGGATGGATGGATGGATGGATGGATGGATGGATGGATGGATGGATGGATGACTTTCAAAAATTGGTCTTGTAAAAGACAGCCACACTGCTTGCTAGTCACTTGGTTGAGAAACACTCAGATTTCAGTCAGACTGCAACTGAAAATTTGTGTATTTTCTTTCAATATTGAGTCAAGTTTGAGTCCCCAAATAATCTCAAGCACTTAGCCTCAGCCCAAAGCTCCACCTCTTTCCTGGTGAAAATAGGTTATCTAATTTGACTTGCAGTACATGGAACTCCTGAGGTGTTTGCTAATAAAAACACAATAAATAAAACTATTTGAAGCTTTTAAGTGGTTAAATATTATGGACTGACATATTGGTGATTTCTTGTTTTTAAGTATATATAATGACTTGCACAAACACACATGGGTGAAAGTGTCTGTAGCTGAACTGATCTACAGGATCCTGTGGATGCAGTTTAAGTCACTGCACAGTGACAGATCAGTCTGCAGATACTAAGATTCTTATTGTGAAGGACTGAAATAAGTTGTGAAAATTCTGCAGCAGCAGCAGGAATAAATTGCATCTCGGACTGCTTCAGCTGAAATATTGCATGTTATTTTGTAGTTAAACCAGTAAAAGTGCCCCCACAACCCTCAAATACAAAATGATAACAAAATTCAGTCAGATTCAGAAGCATGGCTGTGTTTACTTCCACTGGTTTGAAAGACAATGTATTTTCAGCATTGTGACTTTTTCCCTCAATAGAATTGACATTGTAATCTCAACATTTACATTTTAATTTTTGGAAGAAAAAACTTCTTTTGGGTGGCTCTAATACACCCTTATAGAAACACACTTTTAGGGAAAGGTAATAAAAAATTATAATTAGTGCTTTGAATGCAAAATAGCTGAATGTGTGGCATATTTGCAAGAACACAGTGATGAGACAATACAAGTTTTGCTTCTTCATATTCCTGCAGTAGGTAATATCTCCACTGTTATAAAACATGATTATCCTTAACAACTTAGGCCAGTCTACTGATACATGCCTCATCAGGCTTGACTTCAGAATCATCCTCATCCTGGTGATTTGGTGCCAAAATTTCACATTGATCTCCAACTTTCTCCTCATGTTAATTATTCATCGTCAGCCTCAGCACCACCCTCATCTGTGTGTGCTGCATGCAGATTCCTGCAGGACTGACCTATATTGCATTTCAAAGGAGAGGTGGTTGAGTTTTTCATCAGCACAGCGGGATTTAAGTGATTCCCCAGTGTGACCTCATCCCTATGACCGTATCCTCACCTCATTATTGTGAACAGACCCAGATTTCCACAGACTCCTCAGCTCAAACAGGGCTTTTTGTTAGTCTGTTCTTTGCTGTCATGTTAAAGACAAATGCATCTACCTCTGACTGACCATGCTTCAAGTTTCCCACTTCAGCTTAAAGCTTCCAACCTCATCACAAATTAGTCATTGCCTCACATGTGTTTAACAAAAACCAACACAATCACACCCGACTGGTACTGAAGGTGAAGGTGGTAGAGTGGAAGGTTGGTAGCAGAGGGGTGTATGAGATCAGTAGTAAATCCATCCTAATCTCCTTTTAAGCTACAGACCTGCTCCACAGAGGCCTCATAAGCAGGAGATGGCCTGTTATGACTGGGCCTTTCATCTAGGGAAAGGAGATTACATCTGAGGAATGCTCAGCTCTCACAAGTTCTACACAGAGCTCCAAAAAGGCCTTATTCTAGTCACATCCACATCAAGGAGACGTCTCACAGACCTTCACAACTAACACTTATATAATCTGCTGGAGACTTACATCTCCACAGAGCTGGAATGTGCTGAAGCTGAATGGTGACAAGTTAACACACAGGAAGCACTTTTGTGCTCAAGCTTTCTGATTGTGAAACAGCCAGTTTGATCACACCCATGCAACATTATCCTAATGTAACATGAATTCAATGAAGAAATGCATATTACTCATCAACTTTGATGCCAGAATTTTAGACTAAGGTCATCTTATGATGTGAAGTGATGGAGTTGCAGCTGTTTTGGTCAAACATAAATAATATTATGTGCAGTTTCATGCAATAGTGCAAGATGTCAAATGTGTTTTAATTGATTTTACAGCTACAACCACACTAGACTTTAGCACAATATCTGTAAAACTGACTGAATTATAGTCATTTTTGTGTTTCCCATGATCAGTTGGCTGTGGCAGCCATCTTGAGTGGGGTTGGTTCTAGCCAGTGATTTTTTTGTGAAAGTTTCATCAAAATCCATCCAGTGGTTCATGAGATATTTTGATAACAGACAAACATTAACACATACACACAAACATAGGCAAAACATTATCATCCAGTCGCCTTTCAGTGATAACAATGTCTGACTAACACTGATAGAAATATATATGCCAGATAGATAGATAGATAGATTTGTATTTTAAAATACTTCCATATCACTGGCAACTTGGCAATTTACTTAACAATAGTTGTCTTATTATGACTGCTGTACAGCAGCAATATTGCAGCAAGGTTGGTGTGAAACCATGGACAGTAGGTCAAAAATGATTGTGTGTGGAGTGGGGCAGCTATTGCAATACTGTCAATGAAAACTGCCTTGATCAGTGCTCTGATACTTAATAAAATATCACTACTTTCGTACCACATATAAATATGAAAATATAACAAATTCTAATGTACTGCATAGAAATTCTACACATTTAAAACTCATTTAAACCACTTGGGATATGCTAATTTAACAATTACAAAAAGGTTAGACTCATGGTTCATATCAACACAAAGTCAGCAGAAGAGAGAGCTTGTTGCACCTGGGAATACCTCAGCCCACAGTTCTGATGTGCTGATTTTATTAATCTGAACAATGATGGAGAGCTGTCAGGGATGATGGATGATGTTGGAGGTAAACGGTCAGACAGGTTCCTCTGCCTCACTCTTCATCTGCCTCCAGAACAGCTGTTGAGCATCCTGCCAAGAGGGGGTGTGGGTGTGTGGGGTCGCTGAGGGGCTGCCCGTACCTCCAACATTATTCCAAGCTGTTTAAGGATGCGCCAGCTCAGCAACAGCAGCAGGACACTCATCCTCTGTGTGTTCAGCGGATGTTCTCTATACCACCACAGCTTTACTGGTTTAACTCACAATTACTCTGTTATGTCCAATTAGTCCTTTAATCATGCACTTGTAATTTCTAGCAGTATGTACAACAAAGAAACATCAGTCACAACATATTGGTTGCATCTATGCTGGATGTTCTTAATCTTAGATCTTTTTGCAACAGATTTCTGTGTTAAGATTATAATTGTCTTGAAACTGATCATCATTAGACAGCTGTTAAAGGGATGCATCAGGCCTAAATGTCAAACAGCATCCACATGGTTATAATAAGAAACACACTGATACATGCTCATTGTCTCACAGACATGCTAGATGAAGCCAAGTCAGTGGGACTGAAACTGATTTAGCTTTGGAGAGGAAACATGATGAATACTAAACATTTATTGTAGTTAGTAGTTATAGTTTTCGTCAGATCATGCAAACATCAATCATGCATATTAAAGAACAACTTTACAATGGTGATATATAATATACATAAAATATAGCCATTTTTGTGGTTTGGTCAAATGTATTTTTAAAGAGCATATCTGGGTATAAATAGCTTATTCTGTGAAGACCAGTTTTTTATCACCTGCTAATCCTAATGCAACAATATTAAAACGCCTAGTATTCCGTGAAGAATACATATTGTCTGCTGCCTTTAATGCCAGCGTTTTAGACTGAGATCATGTTGTGATGAGAAGTGATAGAATGAAATATATCCATTTTTGTGTTGGGCAGTGATAATAGGCTGTATGTAATCTTAAATTAGGTTGCTCTAAAAGTTAATCAGGAATAGATGTTCATCCAGTGATTTGTTTCTGGGAGTTTCTTTAAAATCTTTCTGGGGATTCATGAGATATTTTGCTAATAGACAAATACAGTTAACTCCAGTAGTAAATGGCAAAGTTTTACAAACAGATTTTGTGTGATTTGTGTTGGTGTTGACTCCCTGCTACTGCCCCACCAAATTTTAGCTCAGTAATTAAGTTAAAGCGATTTTTGTATTGGCTAAAGTCACTTAATAATCTAGAACGGGGTTGACTCCAAAAGTTAATCAGTTGTAGATTTTCTTCCACTGATTTGACTAAGGAGCTAACTGGCAGTATGTAGCCAAGATCAAAGTGGATTGCTTCCATCTTAAAACAGCTCCAATCCCAAGTTTCACAGTTGTTCATTTGGATTTTATTTTATGAACCTTTACACCACCATCAGTTTCACATTATTTACATGCACTTCTGTGATTATTTGTAACTAGCAGCAGGAACACTTTATGACATAAACCAGGATTGTCTGAGAAGAGGGACCGGAAACCAGACACAGAGGCAGAGTAAAGGTAAGGGGTTTATTTACAATTATTTACTGGCAAGGCAGTGAAGGGTGGTCACGAGGATCTGTAAGGGGGGAAGGGAGCCAGGTGAGTCTCGTATACAATTTGGATTGCAGAACATATAATGAGGCACTGATTGAATGTTCTTTCTTTCTTACAGGTAGGGTGAACGGAGAGACGTGAAGGTGACGATGTCCCGCTATGAGTTTCCAGGAGGAGGAGGATCCAACACTCAACGACAGGTACAGGTGCTGGTCATAAAATTAGAATATCATGAAAAAGTAGATTGATTTCAGTAATTCCATTTAAAAAGTGAAACTTGTATATTATATTCATACATTACATACAAACTCATATATTTCAAATGTTTAGTTCGTTTAATTTTGATG
>NC_051446.1:4946069-4951371 GCF_001649575.2 Kryptolebias marmoratus | reverse complement strand
TAAACATTTGAAATATATGAGTTTGTATGTAATGTATGAATATAATATACAAGTTTCACTTTTTAAATGGAATTACTGAAATCAATCTACTTTTTCATGATATTCTAATTTTATGACCAGCACCTGTAGGTCAGCAGATAAGTGATTTGTAAGTCCAGACAGATGGTTCCAAGCAAAAAACAGCACAGCAATTCCTGGAAGACAAGGCAAAGGGTTAGCGTAGCAAAAGGCTTTTCAAAACTAGAGTCTAGGGCAGAGAATTTAACCCATAAGTCGCGATGCTCCAGCAAGGATATGGAACCAGCCAAAGGCTTAAATACTGGTTCAGTTCGTCAAGTTGATAGTCTGCAGCTGTGGGAGAAGAGTACTCTGTATTGCCAGCAGGACGGAGACAGAAACCTCTAAATCCTCACACTCTATAGCACTACCTGTGCATCCTGGAGTCACTTCTTGCAGGAATATTATACTTCTACCAAACTAATTGTGTAATGTGAAATTGACTGCAGTGTCAAGTTTTATAGAATAGTGTCCAAATAAATCACTATAAACTTTTAGAGATTGAAATTGTCTTAGTCACAGTAGAGATCTAATTTTGACTAGCCATTAAAAAGTAAAGTAAAAATTTATTTGTATAGCACATTTCAGCAGCAAGGCATTCAAAGTCCTTTACATCATAAAAACATCAGTAGGATTACATTATAATCATCAAAAAACATCATTACAATCATAAAAAAAAAATCATAAAAATCATCGAGCAGATACACTTGATAATCATAAGGTGATGGTCAATATAAGATATTTTGTTCAGAGCAGCTTGTCACCTGAATTGGTTTGCGGACTACTAATCAAAGGCAGCTCTAAACAGGTGACTTTTCAGCCTTGATTTAAAGGAATTTAGTGTTTCAGCTGTTTTGCAGCTTTTTGGGAGTTTGATCCAGATTGATGGTGCACAGAAGTCAGAATTAATCAGTCAGATTTAAACTCTAAACTGAGGTTGTTCAAACAACTTTCTACAACTTTTCCACAGAGTTCTACTTCAAAATGTTCAAAAATATTTCTTCTACAGCTAATGCAATAATTATTGCCTAAATGTATCCATACAGTAATTTATGAAGTAAATCATTTTATAAACCTTTTTAAAATCAAAGACCCAGTGTGTAAGAGGCTGTGTCAAATAAGTGTGTTAACCAAGAATTCCAACAATCTCATGCTTATTTATTTTTCAAATATGTACAGAAATTTTCAGACCAAAAAGCCCAAAAGGCCTGATTGGTGAATTTGGTTTATCCCTTCTGGACCACTGTAGTAACATGATGGTGCAAGGCAGCAGAGCAGCAATGAGGCAACAAGGAGCATTTCTGGGTATAAATACAGTAACTTGTTCTGAAAAATCTGACGCAACCCATATCTTTTACTGGGGTGAAATCACACTCAAGAGTTGTGAGTGAACGCAGTGAAAACAAAGAGCAGGACACACACACACACACACACACACACATATATATATATATATATGTATATACAGAGCAGCTGAGGCATGCAGTTCTCTCACTTGATTTTTGAATTAGTTTTAAAAAATTGTGCTACAACCTTTCTCTCAAAATGAAAAGAAATTGTGGATTGAATTCATCCGGAACCTACCTAAATTTTGTTGTGGTTGTTCCAACCCATCTCCTGCATTTTGGTTCCTGCACAAAAACGCTGTCTTGACAGAAAACATCTAAGGCAAATGTCCAGGACTAAAACCCATGCTGATGATAAATAATAATTACTGAAAAAGTGGTCCAATTTTGTCTGTCCTTGTTTCAAAAGTGTACTCAAGCAGATTAAATCATAAATGTGGTGGCGGCTGCCAAGGTGGGTACTAAATGAGCTGAGGTGGGTCCAATATGATGAATGTGGACATCAAAATAATGTACTCAGCTAAGAATGCACATTTGCAAGCTGTGTACACAAAACTAGGCTGCATTTTTCAAAAATAGGCCATTCAAAATGCAGCTGCATGGTTCACTGGTTGTTTGGTCACAAACACTCAGGCAAATTTTCCATTGCATTCTCACTGAATTCTATTTGCTGACAATTTTGAGTTGCCAATTAGTCACCAACAGTTGCAGCTCAGTGAGAGGCCACATTGAGACTAAAATAAAATGACTCAAGTATATCAGTCAGACTCAGTACACGGGCCAGATGTCTCACTCTAATCCAACATTTCGCCACCTCAACCATTATCAATAAAACCGTTCATCATTGATTAAAGATGACACTTCCTCCAGTAAACGCTTTCCTTTCATGAAAGAGATATAAAACACTTTACTTTCTGCTCATCATCACTTCCATCCAGGTAGTGTACAGGCAGACCTGTAGAGAATAAATGATTCAATGCTTGCTCCACTGCACTGCCTGCATCTCTACATAGAGGAAGTGGAAAGGAAATGACCAAAGCCCTGTGCTTCAACTACACTGAGCCACTGGTTTAGATATGTGAGTGACACCTGAGTTAAAATCCAAGCCAAAGAAGTGGAAGCTTTTCTTGTACACATCAACTCAGTCAGTGAACAACAACATCAAGTTCACCAGGGATGATGCCAAATACGACAAGTTACCTTTCTTGGACTGTTTGGTACACACACAGGCCGGTATCCACATTTTTGATTCTCATCACCAGCTGGAACATAAACTGTACAGCATCAAGTCAAACAGGTCCCCACAAGGGCAGACAAAAAAGGACAAGGAACACAAACACATCAAGCAAGCACTCAGGATACTCTGACTGGGCTTATGTTAAGACATCCAGGAAATCAAGAAAACACTCATCTCAATGAAATGAAGGAGTTAAAAAAGCAGAAAACATTGTTAATTTATACATGGCTAGAAAAAACTCAGGAGTTTTTCTAAGGACAATATTCCAGCACATTTCAAACCTCAGAACACTTTCAGACAGAGACTGGTTCACCCCAAGGATAAAACACCTAAACACAAGCTCAGTGGCATAGTGTATGCAGGTTAATGCAGCATGAAATGTTCAAACCTCCATATCAGATAAATAAAACAGGAGCAAAACAAACGGATGGCACAACACGGTAGAGCCAGCTCGTCAGGTTAAGACTCAGCTTTTTATCTACACCTCAAGTACAAGGGGCACACTGTTGAGGACAGTAATTTTTAGACAGGGAAGACAGGTTTTTTGAAAATGGAGTGAAAGACGCCATCTAAATTAAACAAGAAAATCCAACATCAAACCAAGGAGGTGGCCTCAGGTTCCATTTTTCTAACACTTATATACTGCTCTGAGATGATGTTACAACTTGTTTGCACATGGTCTAATGTGCAAGTTGGAAGATCAGCTTCCCTGGATAAACATAAAGGATGGAACAAATACATAGTTATATGTGTTCATTTAACCATAATGGTCATTTTTTGTGTAATCTTTGACTTCTCAATTAGGGCTGACAGAGATTTTAAAATGGTCGTATATCATATGGTCATATCTCAGAATCCCAGCAATCATGACTAGACAAGAACTTAGAGAAGGCACCACTGGCTGAAGAATCTTGGTTGGGCAGATCTACCAGCTACGAGCCTCAATACAGAATTTACTTAGATAATTTTGTTGGAGGTACATTCACCTGTGCAGTGTTTTTAAAAATAACAACTTCAGATAAAGGGATTCTTCTGATAGTAGAAAATATTTAGGACAGAAATCTCATTCACTACATCATGTGCAATGATTATATCGACTTTCACATTTGCATTGACTTTCAGTGAGAATGAGAATGCTGCTTAGTATATTGTGAAAAATGTGCAAAACAATTCACTTTACAGTATCAGTCATTTACCTGTTTACATGATACTCTGGCAATCACTACATGGTAACCATTCCTTGGTATGACACTGTTTCCTGCACCCAACCAGAGATGTGATAATTGTATGTTTGGAGACTTTTGTATGGCTTTAAGTTTTCACTTGTAAACAAGGTTGTGTTAAATACCAGGTAATTTACTGCATCAGGGCAGGAAATCTATGGCAGTTAATTTCCTCACATGCACATCTTTGTAGGTGTTAAAATCATTCACTAACTTCATCCAACCATCCAATTTACCCACTTCTAATTTTTAAGGTCATAGGGCGCTGGTGCCCATCTCCAGCAGTCAATGTGCATAAGGCAGGGGACACCCTGGACAGGTCCCAAGTCCATCACAGGGCTCACTAACTTCAAATTTTGTCAATATTATTTGTCAGCTGGCCCAACTTCTCAACATGTTTTTGGTTTTTTTCTAGACATGTTTGAACTTTTGTGTCACATCGCTTTTCTAGGCCATCAAACTCCATAAATGAATACATTTTGCAAATATTAGTTGTGGTAGATGCAAGTGATTGCTTTATTAGACTTTGTTGGCCTTTCAATATGACGGTAAATTTTACTGTAACTGTATGCATGATGATGATGTCAAAGTGGTCTATAGTGTAGCCTTAACTCTTCTTCCCATGTTCATCACTTGCAACATGTGATCAAGTTCTTCATTTGTAACCAATCTAATTCCAACCGGTATTGAAGCAGAATTATTCCATGAAACCATCAAGCGGAAATTTTCACACCTAGATTGGAATTTCTCTAATTTTTGTATGTATATATTTATTGTTTGAATGGTATTACATTTTGTCAGATTCACTAATTTATTGCAGCAACATTTTGACCGCACATATAGAATAAAACATCTCGAACATATGCTGAATAAAGACTTCATCACACTGAGACACAATTTACCAAAAATAATTTGCTGAAAAAAAAAACTTTCCTCAATTACCACAAAATAAAGACAAATAATGCGCATTTATTTTGATATTTATTCCCAGTAAATATATATAAAAGCAGAAGTTTGAATTTAAAATATATGTCCATTAATGAAAGGTTCATCCTACTTTAGTTGGAGTTCCAGTAATAGAATTTCTGGGTCCGCTTTCCTGATTCTGCAGTCCAAATGGAACATTTCTTTCTTTATTTATATAGTCCTTAAAAAGCATTATAACTAATATAGCTCGGGTGGTGATAGTAACTGAATACTGAGAGATTAATTGGTGTTCATTATACACACACACACACACACACATATATATAAAATTCCCTTCTCACCCTCCGCGGGTGGTCTCTTTTTTTTCATCCTCTGAGCTCGGGTCCTCTACCAGAGGCCTGGGAGCTTGAGGGTTCTGCGCAGTATCTTGGCTGTGCCTAGAACTGCACATTTCTGGACTGAGATGTCTGATGTTGTTCCTGGGATCTGTTGTAGCCACTGCTCCAGTTTGG
>NC_051446.1:4921491-4945653 GCF_001649575.2 Kryptolebias marmoratus | reverse complement strand
GCTGTTATGTGCTGGACTGTCTCAAGGGCCTCCTTGCACAACCTACACCTTGGGTCTTGTCTGGTGTGGTAGATCTGAGCCTCTATTGCTCTGGTGTTTAGGGCCTGTTCCTGGGCGGCCAGGATGAGCGCCTCTGTGCTGTCCTTGTGTCCAGCTTTTTCCAGCCATTGGTAGGATTTCCTGATATCAGCCACTTCAGTTATTTGTTGGTGGTACATCCCATGTAAGGGCTTGTCCTCCGAAGATGGTACCTCCAGCACCTCGTCCTCTGTTCTGTTCTATATATATATATATAGTATTCAGTATTATGTGTTTGTGTGTGTATATATATATATAATATAAAACTGAACTGAACTGAATACAAGGGCAGCTGACCTGAGAAATAAGATTGTGACCAAGCTTGATGCCTACGACGACCAAGCCACGACCAAGCCTACGACGACTTAGCCATGAAAATCCATGTGACTTTCACATGTGATTTTCATGGGATTTTTTTGTAAGGGTAACCATAACAGTGGCAGACATTCAAGACAGAGTCTGAGGGATGAAAAGCTGGACTGCACCAGGTCCTGACATGATCCACCCCCACTGGCTAAAGAAACTGATCACTCTCCATGAACGCCTAGCAGGACAAATGAACCAGCCACTGATGGAAATGACCCACCCTGAGTGGTTGACCCAAGGCCGGACAGTATTGATTATGAAAGATCCCTAGAAAGGGGGAATTCCTTCCAACTACCGGCCAGTCACCTGCCTCTGTATATCATGGAAGCAACAGCGACTAAGATGAATAGACACATGGGTCAATATATGGGCGAGGCACAGAAGAGACTGGCACCAACACCAGGGGAGCCAAGCACCAGCTACTAGTGGACAGAACTGTAGCTCGAGACTGTAAGACCAGACACACAAACCTGTGCACTGCCTGGACTGACTACAGGAAAGCTTATTACTCAATGCCTGATACATGGATACCGGACTGCTTGAAACTGTACAACATCAACAGGACACTAAGAGTCTTCATTGAGAACTGAAGGGGAATGTGGAAGACAACTCTAGAGGCCAATTCCAAGCCAATTGCACAAGTCAGAATCAGATGCGGTATATACCAAGGTGATGCTTTGTCCCCACTCCTGTTCTGCATGGGCCTGAACACCCTCAGCCTGATGATTGCAGAGAGTGGCTATGGATACCAGTTCCAAAGTGGAACAGCCATCAGTCATCCTCTACTTGGATGACATCAAGCTGTATGACACAAGGGAGCAAGACATCAACTCACTGATCCACCTCACCAGGATATACAGTAAAGACATTGGTTTGTCATTCAGATTTGATAAGTGCAGCCAAATGGTGTTCAAGAGAGGCAAGGTAAATACAACTGAAGTGGTTGAACTACCTGAAGGCAACAGTGCAGATGTCCAGGACAGCTACAAGTACCTTGGAATCACACATACAAATGGCAACAAGGATGAGGCCGCAAGGAAGTAAGCCACAACCAAGTACCTACAGAGAGTAAGGCAGGTCTTGAATAGCCAGATGAATGGTAAGAACAAAGTCCAAGCCATCAACACATATGCGGTGCCAGTTATCAGATAGCCCGCTGGTGTCATAACCTGGCCCAAGGAGGAGATTGAAGCCACTGATATCAAGACAAGAACGCTCCTTACAATGTATGGAGGGTTTCACCCTAAGTCCAAAGCCCTGAGAGTGTACACTAAGAGAAAGGAGGGAGGGAGAGGACTAGTGAGCATCAGAGCCACTATACAGGATGAAACAACCAGAAAGCCCCCAATGATGATTTCCTAAGTGAATGTCTCAGGTAGCAGAAACCCAATGTGGAAGAGGAGAAAGAAGAACCATCAAGGAAAGACAAGCCTCTGCACGGCATGTACCACCAGCAGATTGAGGAAGTGACTGATCAACAAATCCTACCAGTGGCTAGAAAGGGCTGGACTGAAGGACAGCACAGAGGCACTAATCATGGCAGCGCAAGAGCAATAGAGGCCAGGGTCTATCATACCAGGCAGGACCCAAGATGCAGGCTGTGTAAAGATGCCCCTTAGACCAGGTGTGGGCAATCCTGGTCCTCGAGGGTCACTATCCTGCATGTTTTACTTGTTTCCCTGCTCCAACACACCTGATTTGAATCAGTGGGTGATTAACAGGAAACATGCAGGATAGTGGCCCTCGAGGACCAGGATTGCCCACCCATGCCTTAGACGGTCCAGCACATAATAGCAGGATGTAAGATACAGGCAGGCAAACCATACATGGAATGCAATAACCAAGCGGCTGAAATAATGTACAGAAACATCTGTACCGAGTATGGACTGGAAGTCCCTCAGTCAAAATGGGAGACTCCACCTAAGGTGGTGAAGAATGGCAGGGCTAAGACACTGTGGGACTTCCAGATACAGACTGACAAACGGGTGATGGCTAACCAACCGGACATTGTGGTTATAGATAAGATCGACAAAAGACAGCAGTGGTGATAGATGTAGCAGTCCAAAGCAACTGTAACGTCAAGAAGAAAGAGCATGAAAAGCTTGAGAAATATCAAGGGCTGAAAGAGGAAATGGAGACGTGTAAAGTCAAGGCCTCAGTGGTACCAGTGGTCATTGGAGCACTCAGTGCTGTGACCCCCTAACTGGAAAATTCCAGGAACAACTTAAGAGATCTCTGTCCAGAAGAGTGCAGTCCTAGGAACAACTAAGATACAGCGTAGAACCCTCAAGCTCCTAAGCCTCTGGTAAAGGACCCGA
This sequence comes from Kryptolebias marmoratus, assembly GCF_001649575.2. Classification (NCBI taxonomy): domain Eukaryota; kingdom Metazoa; phylum Chordata; class Actinopteri; order Cyprinodontiformes; family Rivulidae; genus Kryptolebias; species Kryptolebias marmoratus. The sequence continues at coordinate 4,942,891 of NC_051446.1, read as the reverse complement.
GCTTGAAGTGAAAGTGGAACCAACCATATGGAAAAAAGAGGGCGAGATGGAAGTTTTTTTTGTTTTTTATATATATATAATTCAAAAGCTATAGAACAACAAAATCTGATCAGATACAGATAAGGAAGAAAAATGTAGAATTCTTCTTTTTTTTTTCTTGCTCATGAATACAAAAATTGTTGTATATAATAAACTGTGTTGGAATCATATCATCATATCATCAACAAACATAATTTTTTTGTTTGTTTTGTTTAAAAGGTTTTTCTAGTTAAAATGAAAAATAAGTTTATACTTTTAGAAATTTGTTTCTACAAACACATATGTCCTAATGTTTTTTCTGTTTGTTTGTTTTGTTTTGTTTTCCAAATTGACTGTTTGAGTTATGAGTTACATTTTTTCTGATAAAAACGGCCAATTTATTTATTTTTTGATTGGCTGACTCTTTTTAATGCAAAAAGTTTATATACACAGATGGACAGACAGAGACAGACAGACAGATATCAAAATGTCCCTCTGTTTAAACTGCTTTGCATACCCAGCATACTTGGTGTTCAGAACAAAATGTTTTTTATTTTTTTTCCTATGGTTGCAATGGTAAATAAGGGTTTCATAGCTCCACGTGCTCTTGCCTCAAGGTTAAGAAATTCTAAGATTTTTAACTTTTATGTAATCAGCCATTCTGGAACTAAAAATCTCGAGTTTGATGGCATGGGGTAAATAACTCAGTTTATGTATAGAACCACAGTTTGTTAAACCTCCCTTCTGGAATACTCCACAGATGCCTTCTATCTAACTACTTTGGATTTTTTTATGTAACACAATAACAAGTCTGAGTAGAAACGTTTGAAGTCTAAACATTAGTTCCCCCTGAAACTATTTTAGAACCAATATAATAAAATTAAGTGACCTCCACCACACACACAAACACACTCTGTTTGAGAATCACTGACATAAACTGAGATGTTTATATTATTGTCAAAAATTATAGACTCCAAGGTACAAAAAACAAAACAAGAAGAATCAGAATCAGTAATTTTGTCCTTCAACCTATTTCACTCTTCTATGTTTATAGCTGTATGTGAAAGATATATGTATTCCTAATGGTCATTGTCACACATTGTGGAAGCTGTCACTCTACACCAAAAAGAGAATAACTAGTTACTAGTTACTAGTCATTCTTTTTGTCAGGATTTAACAGTGGTTTTCTGCTCTTAAAGCAGTCATCAGCCCAGATTCTGAACTTCATATTTAGTCTGAAGTTTGCTGTGCTGCCTTGTTGTTTCCCTTCTCACATTCTTGCATCATTACTACCACTCAGCATAAAAAGTTAGTGTTTGACACAAGCATGACACTACAATCAAGTTAGCTCGATTTCTTTTTGAATAATGACTTTGAGATTTGATCTAAAAGTGCTGATGCTGCCTGTTACCTTAGCTCCAGCGCTGCAGTCTACCTCCTGACATCACACTGTGCAACAGATAAACTACCCTGGCACCTCGACTTTGTTTGTAATATTAGCACAGATAGGATTATGACAGCCATGATGGATGGTGTAACAGGAACACAGCAGCGGTCTCTGAAGCGGGAAGCCCAGTGGCAGTGAGAGAGGTCAGGGTTGAAACGCTGCTCTGCACATGCTCAGTGGGCAAAGAAAGACTCCTGTTGCCTCATTTCAATGCAGTGGCAACACCTGGGAGCAAGAGCCTCGCCCAAGGATTTCAGAATGACAGGAACAAAATGAGGCAGAAAATTCATTAGCTATACATATGTGCTGGGTCTTATTTGTCACTGGCTAGCAGTCTGGTTTATGGTATCAACATATACTTTCCCAGACTTTCTGCCCAGGAGACCATAAGGAAAGTTGTTTTTCCCACCAACGTCTTCATCTCTTTATGCATTCTGGTGGTAGCTTTCTGTTTTAACAGTTTAGGATTTTTAAATGATATGAGATTGTATTGTCTTAAACTAACTCAGTTTCCTTTTCTTTTTTTCTTCAGTATGTTGCAAAGTGTCACGCAGAGGCCAGATGTTTAAAGTAAAGAGAGAGAGGTTCTGAAGTGGCGCTCAGGAGAGATGTCTGCATAATTCCAGCCGGCAGATGAAGAGGATCTCTCTGTCTGCAGTGCTGTCAATCTAACAGCTTTGAAGTGTGCCAGCTTCACAAGAAATCCCCAACAAAAAGACAGGAGAAAAAAAGATATGGTGTGGGGATTTGGGGAAGGGAAAAGTTGATGTCTGTATTCTGCATTAAAGCATGATGTGGTTTTTCCTCAGAATTTTGCAGCATGAGTTTTATTTATGGACCTAATGAGAGGCAGGCACAGAGCAGGAAGGAGATGGATTGTTGGAAGAGTTACTGCGCCACAACAAAGATGGTTTTTCAATTTGCATTTTGAGATTTTCAGATGGCTGTGTCAACCAGCAAAGTGCACAACGTGGAAACTGATTTACTTTACCCAGAATTGTGAGGAGGCAGAAAATCTGCACTCTAATTACCTATTCTTATCATTTTAAATGACATGCAAAGTAAAGGAAAAAAATCAGTAATCCTCATTTCATTCCATCAAATGCTGGCTTTTCATTGTTCATTGTTTACTAAGCTTGTAGAAAATCCTGTGTTGACTGCTGAGAGCGCAGACATTCAGCATCTGTCTTCAAACGCCCTCAGACATGTTGGGGACAATGGAGAAATAACTGAGGCAACCTTTTGCACCCTGCAGAGACTGCAAGGGCCATGTAGGGGCTGATGCCTATAAAGAGGGACCATTCAGTCTTTATTCAAATGAAAGTTAGAAGTGACACATTGAGCCTAAGGCACTGGAGGAACGGCCAGGGGTACATTTTTGAATTGTTCTGACTGTTCAGTTATCAATTGTTTGTACAGAGCTCTTCAAGTCACATTCATAAGACCAGACTTAAAGGAGCTCAGGAACTGATTTATTCTAGACATTGTCTGGCACATTCAGGGATATCAGGATTTACCAGACAGAGAAACGTGGAATAGAGGAAGACAAAACAGATGGTGCAGAGCCTCACAATATTTTACTGTTAAACAAATTAATCTCCACATAAGTTTCAACATAGCAACCTTTTAAAGAACTTTGTAGTTTTTTTATTTTCCTTCACCACTGGGGGAGGGGGGCGGGGGGGGTTATGTAGTTACAACTAGTATTGTTAAAAGATCAGTATCGCTATAAACAACTGAGTCACTCAGAACATTGCTGATGCATTAGTTTATACAGAATTAGCCTAACTGCAAAACTTCATTAATGAATAATTTACAAACTCCAACCTAGATGACTTCCTGTGTATCGGAAGGGAAATACTTAAGCACCACAGTTGAATTCAGTCAAAGTAGGCCATCTTCTTTTCCCCAACCCCCCAACTTTATTAATGAATCTGATGTTAGCACATAAACTTACTCTTCTGATTCAGTATCACTGTACTGATCCATCATTTCCTGCAGCATCAAGAAGCTGGTTTTACAGAAAAAAATCTGGTAGACTCACATCACACATGTAAACAACCATTCAAGTAGGAAACGGTAAGGCACCAAAATGTGTTCATGTCATGTGTTCTGTTGTTTGGTTTATAAATTACTTAGTTAAGTTCTTTTTACAGTAGTTGTCAACCTTGCTACACTCGACACAACCCGCACAACTTATCAGAATGTGGCAGGATTGCAGCAAATTTGGAAAACTTCTTTCAGTGTGAAGAAACTCACATTGGCCCACCCTGTAAATTTGCTGCCCCCTCTACTGGCCTCCTGGCTAGACAGTTTTATAATCCTGAAATGTATGTCAGCAAAACATCTTGAGACCCACTGAACAGATTTAAATAAAACTAAAAAGTAATCATTGGATCTACAACTAAACACATTAACTTTTAAAGGGAAAATGAAAAGTAATTTGAAGCTAAAATAAATCAAAAGAAAGTCATTAAAGATGCTTCTTTTCAGAGTCTCTCACTTTAAAAAATTTACACTAATTTAAAATTAATAATTAAAAATCAAAAACATCTCTAGGGTCTCTTCCGCGATCACTCGGAAAAGTGACATACACTATATTGCTAAAAGTATTTGCTCACCCATCCAAATTATCGGAATCAGGAATCAATCACTGCCATGGCCACAGATGTATAAAATAAAGCACCTAGGCATACAGACTGTTTTTACAAACATTTGTGAAAGAATGGGTCGCTTTCAGGAGCTCTGTGAATTCCAGCGTGAAACTGTGTGTGGTGATCTGTGTTTTTCTGCACTTCCTGGTGGGCGTGGCTGGCTCCTCCTGCTGGTGGAGTTGGACTTTCCCTCTGCACACCTGAAGGAGATGAGGCATCAGAGGAGCTGGTGTATTTAAGGCTGTGGTGGGAACCAGATCAGCGCTGGAGCATTGCTTACCGTGTGGTAAAGTCTTCGAGCCAGCTCAAGTGATCAGTTTGTTAACCAAGAGATTTACTCACCTGTTTTTCTTGTGTACTCGTCTTCCTCAGTTAGTTTCCTGCCTGCCCGAGGATCCAGTCTGGTTCCGGTTCCTCTGTTAAAACCCAGCCTTGAAGATTACTCCCTGATGTCCTCCAGTCTCCTTCATCTACACTCAACTCTGGAAAGCTTGGACTGCCTGTTGTTATCTCCTGGACACAAATACCAGAAAAGCTCTCACCTGGGAAATAATCACAGATCCCACATCCGATGCAGAACCTCACCTGACAATCAGTAAGCCTCAGATCGGTTGTTCAGTTTTTGTTCGTCTCCATCTCGTTATTTTATTTACCGTTCTTCTTCCGTGTTTTCAGGTCTCCATCCCGTGCCGTCTATTCCCCTGTTCACTGTAAATAAAACCACTTACATTATATCTGCCTCCTGTAGTCTGTCTACCACCAAGCTGTTGCGCTCTTCGACATCACAGAATCCTGACACTGTGATAGGATGCCACATGTGCAACAAATCCAGTTGTGAAATTTCCTTGCTCCTAAATATTCCACAGTCAACTATCAGCTGTATTATAAGAAAATGTAAGTGTCTGGGAACGACAGCAACTCACCCATGAAGTGGTAGGCCACGTAAACTGATGAAACGGGATCAGCGGATATAGATTTACAAGCGCTTAGTGTGAAGAGGTCGCCAACTTTCCACAGAGTCAATCACTACAGACCTCCCAACTTCATGTGGCCTTCAGATTAGCTCAAGAACAGTGCGCAGAGAGCTTCATGGAATGGGTTTCCATGGCTGAGCAGAGACTGTGAGTTGGGCCTTCTTATCCAACATCAGTTTCTGACCTTACAAATGAGCTTCTGGAAGAATGGTCAAAAATAGCAAAGTGGGTTGCAATTAATTTTGTAAACCAGTGGTTCCCAAAGATTTTCTTCTAGGCCCCCTATAGATTACAATAACCCCCCCCCACACACACACACACACACACAAAAAAAAAAAGAAGAAATCAACTGGGCATACTCATCGTTCAACCAGACAAATACATATTTTGTTTTCAAACTCCACTGAAGTTTATTTCACACTTCTGGTTGCAACAAAACAAACTACAAACCATCTTTACAGTGAAACACTTTTGTGTAACTATTTTTTTTAGTTCTATACTGTAGAAGAGTATTCTTTGCTGTCAGTGTATTTTCAAACATTTCTTTTTTTTATTTGTAACAATATTCAACTTTGCTATCATCAATACATTAAAAAAAAGTCTCTGTGCAAAATGGGGTTAAAAACCTGTCCATTCTGCTTAGTCAGGCACTGTTTTTTTTTTCCATTCCATTTCATTCCCACACTTTAGGAACCACTGGTGTAAACCAACTCAAAATTACAACAGTTGTGTCATTCTTAAGTTTCCCAATGGACAAATAAAGTTTGATGGATGTGATTACTTTAGCTCATGGTGAAAATTACAACCCAAAGTCAGGTGACTGCGCAGTTAACGTTTTGAATAGTGAAATCTGAAATACAAACCTGCAGTAGAAGAACCACCGCTTATCGACTGGCACTGGCAGCCTCTAACTGTTCAGATGGAAAGGTCCTTGAAGACTGTGTGACATTCAGGGGTGGAAATTAAAAAATTTTGTCCACCAGCCACTATCGCTGGTGGACAATTTTTTTTACCAGCCACTCAAATATTTTACCAGCCACTATTTTTTGTTGTGACAAAAAGTTATTTCATATGATGATGATGTTGGAGGTGGGTGGAAGCAGTTGTGGTGCCCTACAAGCTGAACAACACCTCTTTCTGGACACTGTATGGAAATAACTAGATTTTTCTTATTTTATTTTTTTTATTTTAAACCATTAAAAGATGCATATCTGTACATAAAAAATTCAGACAAGTGAAATTTATTTCTGTGGAGTGTTTTTGAAGTATTTTTTTGTGCTTTTGTAAGTTTTTGTATGTAAGTTGTAATGTTTTTCAGACACTTGCAGCTTTTAATGCATAGATCTATTTGCGCGAACGCACACTGACCGACGTCATGACGTCATGGATTTAGTTAAAAATAAAAGTTAAACTTTCGGTTCTTCCCTCGACTTCTCTTGAAAAACATTTTTGTTGTCTGCCACCTGCTTAACTCCCGAAATGTTCCACCACATTGCTAATGCTAGTCCTCAAATTGTTTCTTCTTCTTCTCCTTGATTTTTATTGGTGGTTGGTAAACAACTGAAGGAATCAAAACCGCCACCAACTGGTAAAGAGTGTCTGCTAAACTTTTCTCCTTCTTGCATTTAGCAGCAACTCGAGCACATTACTGCCCCCTATATGTCAAGAGGACAAATAACACCGTTTCTGTTCAAATTGCCAAACAGTGGCGTGTGTGTGTTCATCAAATTCACCCGCCACTTCAAATATTTACCCGCATTTGGTCAGTGGTGACATTATTGGGAAGCTTGGGTTTTCCCCTTGTGGAATGTGGGGTTTGAGTTCCCAACAGAATCATTCCAGACAAAAGACAAAAAACAAAAGACAAAATATGTTCTCAAACCAGTACTCTTGTTAACAAAGCTAGCTTCTTTTGCTGTTTCAATTTTCACTGATATGTACACCCACACAATCACCCCACTATAGGAATTTGACACAAAAACTCTCAAAACAAGTCATTAACGTTTTAAATCACAGAAACAAACCACTGAACTGTTTTATGATTTAACTAAAAGAAAATCATGAAAACTTATTATTTTGATTTTTTTTTCCATTTCCCCTTAAAAGTAAACCTTTTTATCAATGAATCTAATCAACCATACTAACCAAAAAAATTTCTATAATTCAGTCAATTTCAGATATTGAGCTACTATTTGATGTGGTAGTAGCTGAGAGTCATCCCCAACAACTATTCAGAGCAAATTGCACAAGATATTTAATTAAAACTTTGGCATGCAAGGCAGAGGGTGATATGCATTCTTTCAAGAAATCCCATTTTCAGTTATAGTTATAAATTTAGGAAAGGAGAGGACAAACTTCATTGATTTGTGAATTGTTGTTTTTTCTGGGGTTTTTTATCTTACAGTTGAAATACCTGTGTAGGCCTGTATCAGTAGGTGATTCTCTATTTTCAATGTTGCAGTATTTCTCTGATAGACTCAAATATAGTACTAGCATAATAAAACTATTGAAATTCTGTTATGGCTTTTGACTTTAGTGTGCCACCCCAAGCTTAATAATGACCCACTGACTCCTTTGAAAACTTTTTAGAGATGTCCATGAAATTCCCACAGCAATACTACTACAAATTCCTGTGACTGCAACATGCCCCAGGCCTCACCATTTTAGTCTTCTAAGGAGGTAGAAACACCATCCTGTATCCTTTCACCTGCATGAAAGGATGCAGGTAAAAGTGTTTTCTGTGTCAGCCTTCACAACTGGTTCATCTTTGGGTACAGATGTATGAAGAATCATCATATATCATATACAAACCTAAACACTATGTGAATGCCCTGCCATCATAAATGCAATCATCAGGAAGCAGACAGGTTCTGTGTTCCCCAGATTATTGTGTTTTGGTGCAAAATGTGCATGTCAACTCCAAACCAAAAGTAAAACACAATGAGAATGTGCTGCTGAAGCAGGTCGGAGAGTGTCATTATCCTTAATCAATCAATCAATCAATCAATCGATCAATCAATCAATCAATCAATCAATCAATCAATCAATCAATCAATCAATCAATCAATCAATCAATCAATCAATCAACTTTATTTATATAGCACATTTTAAGAACCACAGGGGTAGCCAAAGTGCTGTACAATAGATAGATAAAAACAGTAAAAAGGAAATAGATAAAACAAATAAACAGATAAAAAGATAAATAGATAAAAAAGAGACATACACATACGAGTTCACAGCAGGTATGTTTTAGGTGCCAAGAAAGACAAAAAATCACAGTGTGTTAAAAGCCAAAGTATAAAAGTGTGTTTTTAAAAGAGATTTAAAAACAGGAAGAGAGGAGGCCTGTCTGACACTCAGGGGTAAATTGTTCCAGAGCTTGGGAGCAGCAACAGCAAATGCTCTGTCACCTTTGAGCTTCAGCCTAGTTTTAGGGACTGTCAGCAGTAACTGATCAGCTGATCTTAGGGATTGGGGCGGGCAGTAAGGCTGAAGCAGCTCAGATAGATATGGTGGGGCCAAGTTGTTCAAGTATTTAAAAACAAATAACAGGAGCTTAAAATTAAGTAAAATTTAGTAAAACAAGTCCTGTACTAACATGGGCTGAAAAGCCACTTAGTGAGGAAAAGCTATTACTCTGAAAGCAACATAAACTAGAAACACTCCAAGAGCACAAACCTCTCCCAAGACCATAGGATCGCAATCCACTTAGATTACTTGGATTTGGGTGATGAATCTGGAGCATCACCAAAATCTAATCACTTGTTCCTTGTACCATGTTTGATGTTTCCTGAAAAATGCATGAACAATCATGCATAACTTATCAAGTAATCTTGGGCACAGACAAACAATAACTACCAAAAACATAATCCTCCTTGGTGCAGGTAAAAAAAAACACATTACAGTTTACAAATGCACACAAAGACACAGGCATTAAGTGTTGGAGACATGTCCTGTAGTCCAATGAAACTAAAATTGAACTGTTTGATCATAATGACCATCGTTACTGGATGGAAAAGGGGGAAGCTTACACCATTTCAATTATGAAGTACAAAGGTGGCTGCATCATGTTGTGGGGGTGTTTTGCTGCATGAGGTACTGGTGCACTTCTCAAAATATATGGCATCATGAGGAAAAAACATTATGTGGAAATACTGAAGCAACATCTCAAGACAACCAGGAAGTTAAAGCTTGTGTACAAATGGGTCTTCCAAATGGTCCATGACCCTAAGTATTCTGCCAAATTAGTAACAAAGTGGCTGAAGGACAACAATGACAAAAGTCTGGAGTGGCCATCACAAAAGCCTGATCTCAATCCCATAGAAAATTTGTGGGCAGAGCTGAACAGGTGTGTGTAAGCAAAGCGGTTTACAAACCTGACTCAATTATACTACTTCTGTTATGAGGAATAGTAAGAAAAAATTAGCAAACTGTTGGAAGAAGTTTGTGGAAGGATACCCAAATTGTTTGACACAAATAATATGATTTAAAGGCAATGCAAGCAAATATTGAGATAATATATGTAAACTTGTGACTTGAAGAAAGCAACAAAATATTATCTGTGTCAATATTTGGGAATTTAGCAAATATAGATAATTTTGGAAATCTTAACTATCCTAAAACAGGAAAGCTTTAGTCTGATTTAATATCAGACAGTGTGAGAAAAAATGGTTGTGCGGTTTTTTATACAGTATATGTAAATATCTGTTTTCAACCCTATCTATAGATAAATGTGATGTTTGTGCATCCACAGTGAGGAAAAATGCTTATTTAATAAAAGGCTTCCATGAGGATTTCTGTTCTTGTCATATTAACTACAGCAAATACACTCAAGTTCTGAACCCAGAACCAACATATCAAGAAGGTTTAAAGATTTGTTTTTGATCTAGGGAGGTTTGGTCAGTGGTGATATCAACTGAAAATGAGAGGATTGTTGGTGAATGGTCTATCAGTATGATTCAAAGGTTGACATGGAAAATTGCATTGACTTGTCTTACTTGTTTTTCTGTCCTTAAGATTTTCAGGAGAAGATAAGAGTATCCAGGGGGTCCAATGGTAAATTCGGAAGGAGCAGCAGACAGTGGGCCAGGCAGGTAGGTTTGACTTCTTCCAGTAGGTAAATATGTCTTGTCTGAAAAGCATGTGGTACCATAATTTAGAGCAAAGTTATCAGTACAGCTGTCTTCAGATCCTCAAAGCAATTACTCTACAGAGGTACAAAAATCATGTTCAGATAAATACAAAAAATAGCTTGGTGGCAAGAGATTATCACAAAAAACAACAATACCGAAACTGTCTGAGAATGTTCAAAGATTAGAGAATACAATTCAGTGTTGAGTAGAGGTCTAAGAAGGTATTCTGTAGCAGGAGGACTGCAGAATGATTAGATCAAAGACTATTTACAAAATAGACCAAGTTTCCCTTCCTTTTCTTGTTGGAAAATTAAGCCAGCAGAACTTAGTTTAATGAGAGCTGTCATGTTGTATTTTTGGGACCAGAACCTGGTGATGTTGGGCTTTGAGTCCTGTCTCCTCCCCTGCACATAATTATGGTGTCACATGACCTTTCTTTTAAGAAGGAAATAACTAATTACAGCTAAACTAATTGGAAAATTTTCTGAGAGTCTCGTTTACAAGTAATGGGAGAATAGAGAGGAAGATGGATTGACGTCAATTTACTCGTCCATCTACGTTCAAACCCTCATCATGATCATGATCGAAGGAATGAGATCCAGGATACAAGCCTGACCTAGCCTTGGAAATACTTTGAGGAGCAAGGACTAGAGTTGCTGCTCCTCTGTATCAAAAGGAGTCAGCTGAAGTGGTTTGGGCATCTAATCAGGATGCCTCCTGGATGCCTCTCTTCGAAGATTTTCTGGGCATGTCCCACTGGGAAGAGACCCCAGGGCAGACCCAGTACTCGCTGGAGAGATTATTTATTCTCTCTGACCTGGAAAAGCCTTGGAGGAGCTGGAGAGTGTAGCTGGGAAGGGAGATATCTGTGTTTCTCTCCTGGACCTGTTGCCCCTGTGACCTGACCATAGATAAGCGGTAGAAGATGGGTGAATGGATTATAAATAAATATATTTAACATGCATCAGCAAGGTCAGAATGGCACGACTCAACAAGAGACAACACCTGAACAAAATATCTGTGGTGTATTTTTTTCTTTCTATTTTACCAACAGAAATGTTTTGTTACTTTATATGGGAAATATTTGTCCACAGCTTCACCTTGAGAAAAACAGAAACAAAAAACATGGCAAAGGTAGAATTATCACAGTTAATTTGGAGGAAAAATTAGCTTTTACCCCAAGAGCTAAGATTTGCCATACAGTAAAAATAAGTCCCAATAAAATATTTTCTAGTACTGTCCCTGACAGCTGAAAGTTTCCAAACTATTTAATGTCAAATATTTTAGCTTAGTCATGTTGAAGGTTTAAGATTCAACTTTATTAGTTGAAGTGATGTGTTGCATGCAAAATCCAGTTACTTCACAGCATCCCAAAAAGGTTATTGATGTAGGAATTTACAGGGCTGTTCCAGAGTTTTTCATTTAAATTTTAGCTTTGTCAGGCTCTGCTTCAACAAAGCAGCACCAAACTATTACACTCACACCTGCATGTTTTTCAGTTAATATGAGCTTAACTTAAATGTTTTTATGTTAAGCATGTAGCATGTCTGATATTACTGTCCAAATGTAGTACTAAACTCATTTTTTAACCCCATCCTGTAGTTCCGAAAGACCTGGTATTAAAATGTGTTTTCTCTAACAAACCTAAACGTTAATGTAAATTGTGCTTCAACGTAAAAAAAAACAACAAAAAACAAAGCAAAACAAAAAATCAGGTAAAACTTAAGTTACTCAAATATTTTAATTTGTTATTATTGAAACATTCTACTATATTTCCACTTAGCAGACTTTTCAAAAGCATCATGTTGTGTGTTGATATCAATATGTAGTGTAAGACCTTGTAAGACCAGACAGTAGAGTGCAGGACTATAAAACACATCACAACCACAGAAAGCTGTCAATACCTGCTTTCAAAAGAATCCTGGCATTTATCATGGCAGCACAACACACAGCAATACAACATCAAGATCTATTAATGTGTGATATTTGCTCCTTTGAAAAAGGCAGGGAACAATTTTGATTCGATTTCTGCTTTGTTATATTGTTGCCTGTAAAGGTGTAGACTGTATTCTGTGCTGGGACATGAAATATTCTAAAAAAAAACCTTGTGATTCTGAGAAAAATCTGAACCAGCAGGGGGGCTGAAAGCTTGTCTGCTGCTGTGTTGTGGCAAGATTTTATCAGCATCTGAGTCGTTTTACTCAAAGAATGTAAAGGAGCATGTCCTGGTGACGGTGCTAGATTAACAGCTCACACGCTGATATACTACTCAATCCAGTCTGTCACAGAGAAGGGATCGTGTACTGAGAAAACACATAAAAGATACCATAGTCTGTTACTGTCAAACTTTTTTCTGCAGAATGTTAAGATTTGTAAATTCAGTACAGCATGTAACACTCAATGATTTTTTTTGTCATTTAAAAATAGATCACAGACAAATAAGGAGTAAAACCACAGACACTAAACTCACAAAACATGAAGTAAACTAACACTTTAGAATAAGGGTCACAAAACATGTTTAGTTACATAGAAAGTAATGAGGAACAAATGATGGACTAACTGTAGATAACAATTAACTAATATGCAACTGCTGAAATTTACACCATTTAACAAAAACATAAAAGCAATACTTTTGTTTTTGCTACCATTTTTGATGAGCTGAACTCAAAGATTTAAGACTTTCTATGTGAGACCACCATTTGCCTCACGCAGTGCAACACAGCTCCTTCGCATAGAGTTGATCAGGTTGTTGATTGTGGCCTGTAGAAAGTTGGTCCACTCCTCTTCAATGTCTGTGCAAAGTTGCTGGATATTGTCAGGAACAGGAACACGCAGTCATAAACACTGATCCAGAGCATCCCAAACATGCTCAATGAGAGACATGTCTGTTGAATTAGCTGGCCATGCAAGAACTGAGATGTTTTCAGCTTCCAGGAATTGTGTACAGATCCTTGCAACATGGGGCCATGCATTATCATGCTGCAAAATGAGGTGATGGTCATGGATGAATTCCACAACATTGGGCCTCAAGATCTCATCGTGATATCTCTGTGCATTCAAGATGCCATCAATAAAATGCACCTGTGTTCATTGTCTATAACATAAACCTGCACATACCATAACCAGGGGTGGAAATTAGCACCCGCCACTGGCCAAATGCGGGTAAATATTTGAAGTTGCGGGTGAATTTGATCAACACACACGCCACTGTGGCGGGTTGGCAATTTGAACAGAAACTGTGTTATTTGTCCTCTTGACATATAGGGGGCAGTAATGTGCTCGAGTTGCTGCTAAATGCAAGAAGGAGAAAAGTTTAGCAGACACTCTTTACCAGTTGGTGGTGGTATTGATTCCTTCAGTTGTTTACGAACCACCAATAAAAATCAAGAAGAAGAAGAAGAAACAATTTGAGAAGTAGCATTAGCAATGTGGCGGAACATTTCGGGAGTTAAGCGGGTGGCAGACAACAAAAATGTTTTTCAAGTTCAAGTTAAACAACGTTTTATTTTTAACTAAATTAATGACGTCATGACGTTGGTCAGTGTGCGTTCGTGCCTACGGGATTGTTCTGACAATCTGTGCTTCCTCGTCAGATTTTCCTACCGTAGCACGGTTAAACAGCTATGTCTAACGGTCGGTGCTACCCATCAAAAACTGCTACCGTCATGTTTACAAATCGAAAACTATAGTGGTTTGTGTTAATGTTCAATATCATCGGATACTGAAGTGGAAGCTTAGGAGTTATGCTTCGCATAGCATTGGAACAATTTATATTCCCAACATTCCCTTTCTAAAACTACAAAATGGTAAATGGCTTGCACTTATATAGTGCTTTATCTAGTCCAAGGACCTCAAAGCGCTTTACACTACAGTTATTCACCCATTCACACACTGATGGCGGTAAGCTACATTGTACAGCTACAGCTACAGAAGTGGGGCTGCCATCACACCGGCACCACCGAGCCCTCTGACCACCACCAGTAGGCAAGGCAGATGAAGTGTCTTGCCCAAGCACACAACGGCTGAGAGCAAGGAGCAACCCCCAGAGCAGGGGCTCGAACCAGCAACCCTCCAATTACAGAACAGACCCCCCTACCTCCTGTGCCACCACAGACAAAAATCACTTCCTTCATCAGAATAGCCTACCTGTTAAATATAAGCGGGTAGCACAAATAGATCTATGCATTAAAAGCAGCAAGTGTCTGAAAACCATTACAACTTACATACAAAAACTTACAAAAGCACAAAAAAATACTTCAAAAACACTCCACAGAAATAAATTTCACTTGTCTGAATTTTTTTATGTACAGATATGCATCTTTTAATGGTTTAAAATAAAAAAAATAAAAAATAAGAAAAGTCTAGTTATTTCCATGCAGTGTCCAGAAAGAGGTATTGTTCAGCTTGTAGGGCCCCACAACTGCTTCCACCCACCTCCAACATCATCATCATATGAAATAACTTTTTGTCACAACAAAAAATAGTGGCTGGTAAAATATTTGAGTGGCTGGTAAAAAATTTTGTCCACCAGCCACTATGGCTGGTGGACAAAATTTTTAATTTCCACCCCTGACCATAACCCTACCACCACCATGACAACAAACTGCAGTCAGGTGGAGACTCCGATGACAACGAGCATGCAAATAAGCTTCCCTGAAAAAGTTTTTAGCAGTTTGTGCAGAAATTCTTTGGTTATGCAAACTGATTGTTACAGCAGCTGTCCAGGTTGCTGGTCTCAGACAATCTTGGAAGTGAAGATACTGCATGTGGAGGTCTTGGGCTGGTGGGGTTACACATGTTCTGTGGTTGTATGGTCAGTTGGATATACTGCCAAATTCTCTGAAATGCCTTTAGAGACAAAATGGTAGAGAAAGTAACATTCAGTTCATGGGCAGAGGCTTTGGTTGACACGATTCAGGTTTCAGGTTTTATTTTTCTGTTTTTATTTTTATTTTTTGAGATTCTTGTATTTTTGATGTCGGGGTATATCATTTAGTTTTTCTCCTTGGTTCTTTGTGTTCTGTATTGGTGTATTGTTCTTTGTTTTTCCTGTGTCACTATTTACCTGCCCTCAGCTCAGTATTTCTTTGGTCTGCCTGCCACGCCCACCTCACCTGTTCCTGATCATGTCCCAGCTGTCAGTCATTTCCCACTCACCCTCAGTTTCTTAAAACTGGTTTCATCTCACTCTCTCCTTGCTGGTTCATTCATTCTGCCTTGTTGTCCAGCTTTCTGTCATGGTTTCAGGTATATGCCCGACCCACATGCAAGATTCTTTCCGGAGACAATAAAAAGTTAAGAAGGTTTATTTACAAAAGAATGAATTATTGAAGGGTCTTGTTCTGGGAAGGGTCTGGATGGCACAAAGAATCAGGAACACTATGGATAAAGTAAATAAACAAATGAGTCCAGAATACATGAGTCTGGGGGGGGGGTGAGGAATTTGTCTTACTGTAAAGGAAGAGGTAGACCGCCAGGGAGAGGTGAGTGAAATCATAGGAGATGGAACTGTGTGAAATCTTGCAGGCTTGCAGGGTTACCTTAATAGAAGCACAAGGAGATCAAAAATTTCTAAGTTAAAGCCAAATCTTAACACAGAAACTCAAAGGGCTCAGAGTTTTACCACAATGGTTAACACTCAGGCGAGGAAGGACTGGCAGCCAGCTCCTCTTAACCTCTGACTTGATGAGCCTGGTGATTTGCTGGTATGCAGCAGCACAGCTCAAGACTGTAAGACCAGATGCACTTCCCTGTAGTCACCAATTGACTACAGGGAAGCATATGACTCCATGCCATACACATGGATACTGGAGTTCTTGAAACTGTACAACATCAACAGGACACTAAGAACCTTCATTGAGAACTCAATTTGAGTGTGGGTGATGACTCTAGAGGTCAATTCATATTCTAATCAGTGCTTTATATCGAATTCATACACCGATGGGACACACATAGGCAATGAGTGGTTCAATGTCTTGTCACCAAAATGTATTTTTGTGATTCATTCTCAGTCTTTTACTTATTTGCAGTCATAAGGTGGGACAGATCAGCATCTGCATTTCTGAGAAGATTTATCATATTGCCCTGTAGGCAGTGATCAGAACTGCAAGCAACAGAGTCTCATAGGGACAGAAATAAGACTGATCCATGCACACACATTCTGTTTGTTTCAATTCACTGATACGGCCACTACTTTCGCTGGACTTCTGTTTAAAATTCCATGTATGAGACAAAAATAAGTAAATTATCATTCAACAGCTTGGAGCTGACAGACCACATCACAAAAAACTAAAGACAGAGGGGAGATATACAATGGGGCATTTTCTCTAACATGGTAGGCATAATTTCAGTTTTGTTTTTTTTTTTTTGGGGGGGAGGGAGGTTTATTGCTCACAGGTGGAACTTATTGAACTAATTATGTGCTTCTGGGGAGGGGGTGAGGTTGTCTCTCTAAATTAATTATTAGACCAGACTGTTTTTACTAGACACAACCTCAAACATTGCTCCTCAACAGAAAACTAGGACGAGTGAATATCCTACCATTTACAATTCATAACATCATCCAAAATTTTCTAAAATCTGGAGAAATCTCTGAGGCTGAAAGTCAATATCAAATGTTTGTGATCTTTGAGCTCTCAGGTGGCTCTGCATTAAAGTCTGGTTATTTTATAGACATCACTGCATCAGTGGGCAAAAACCCGAGCATGCTGGGGAGAAAAGCAAACTTCACATGGAAAGGCCCCAGGCGGGAGGCAAACCTGTGACCTTTTTGCTGTGAGGAACAGCTTTAACCACTGCACCGTCGTGCCACCTTTTCCAGAAATGGTTTTCAATAAACACAGTTTGCAGTGCCATCCACAAATACTGGTTGGCACTGTGTCCGTGGGAAGAAATGGCGTGGCAATTGGTATGGTTCCCAGAGGTGACTTCAATAACAATGTATGTATTGACAATTAGTACTGTTTTTATTGTTCTGTCAAAGAGCTAGACAAGAGTGAGACAACATTCCCCTCCTGTCAGGCAAGAGAGTGGGGAAGGAGGTGAACCCAGAGTGCAGATTCATATTAGGAATATTAATTTATTAAAACAAAATAAACAAAAACAAAAAGCTGACGTGGCAGCAAAATAGGGAACTAAGGTTAAACGTAAAACAACGAGGCGAGGAGCAAAAAACATAACATCAAGGAAACAAGAGTAGAGAACAATGAACCAGCAGGGTATGGAAGAAATGACCGGGTTTTTTAAACAGGAGGTAATTGGAAAGTAGGCACAGGTAAAGCAACTGACAAGATTAGAGACAGGTGTAGATAGGCATGGCAGGAAGGCAAAAGAGTGACTGGGGAGGAGTGAATAGTGACAGCAAACGCAAACAGGAAAAACTAAACTAAAACAATAGCTCAAAACAGAAAAAAGATAATAATAAAAACAAAAACACAAATCCTCACACCTCCAAAAGCTCCAACGTCTGGTCTCCCCAGTTCCTGGGTCAGGCTTATTCAACAAGCCTGATGGGCCCAAAACAGCCCTTTTTATTGTATTTTTATGGCCCCACAAAGCTAATTCTAAAACATAAAGCTGCTTTTGTGCCTTGAGTGTCATATTAAGATAGTACTGTAGAGGTCTGCCTTATGTAGCACATTTACAACAACCTCAGCTGACCAAAGTGCCTCACAATAATTACAACATCATAGATAGATATATGATAAAAGAAATGAAACAGACAATCTTTGGTAAACTACAAAAATGGAGAGAGGTGGGGTGGGTTCACATGCACACCTGTAAGCAGTTGTCTGATTGACCCATTTGACCTGTGCACCAAGAAGTAAAGCTGGGATATGGACAGAAGACAACAGCTAACATGGCACTAACTAAGCTCACTACAAGGGTTGAGATGGGTTTTTTTAAGCCAAAAACATAAAATGTATATTTGGCAATTTCAAAACAAATGGGCTGAAAAGTACTTTTTGTTCTTTATGCCAACACCAACCACTGTTAAATGATATGTTGTGAAATTATGGAGTTATAGTCGTTTGAGTGAAACAGAAAATATTGTCATGTGCAAGACGTAACATTATTACAAGCTGTCACACAATGTATAAGCTCTGAATGACTCTTGGCCACTACATCATCAAATTTCAGCCTAATATCTGTAAACTGGCTGAATTATATCCATTTTTTGTGTTGGTTCATGTTGATGGGACAGCCATCTTGAACTGGATAAACTCCTAAAGTTAACTGCCTGTAGTTGTCCAGTGATTACTTTCTAAAGGTATCATTAAAATGTATCCAGTGGTTTCAAATAACATTTGTGTAATGTATAGAGCTCAGGGTATGTTGCTAAGGATGCTCAACTACAGACAGATTCAATTTTAGAACAATATCTAAAATCTGAGTTACAGGCATTTTTGTGTTTTCTAAGCTCCTTTGCCTGTGGATCTTTTTATCTTGAAATGATCTGGTTCGAAAGCTTAATCAGTTCTAGAGGTACATCTCATGATTATTTCATAAATTAAAATCTGTCTAGTGGTTCATGAGTTATTCTGTTTACAGACATAGTTGACTCCAAATACATAATAGCAAAGTTTTAAACAAAGATCTTGTGCAATCTGTTATTGCTCAGAATAGATGTTGGGGATCACTCTCAGCTGCTACCCCACCAAGTCTTAACTCAATAACTGTAAAATTGACTGATTTATAGCCATTTTTGTATTTAAGGTAGGTTAACTGTGGCAGCCATCTTAAATCAAGTTCACCTTAAAAGTTGCATTGTGATTTATAGTTGCATTGTGATTTATAGCCTTTTTTTAAAAAGGGTTAAAAAGGGTTTTTAAAAAATAAAAAATAAGCGGGTAAAAATAAAAAATAAAATAAAATACTTCTGCTCAAAAGAATCAGAAAGTGCTGAAACCAACCTTCCTTAAAGTTTCACTAATCAAATAAAGGTTTTACAAATCACACACTAGGATTTAAATATTCTATGACTACAGAATATTCTAGCCCAGGTTTGAAGAGTAGATGTTGTAGTTTTGGAGCTGGCGTGTTTATAATGAGGTCCAGATGCATAAAAATTTCATGTTGCAGGAACAGATGGACACAGGGACCGAGCACCCAATCTTGAACAGGTGAAGGTTTTATTTGGGCACAGAGAGGTTCAGGTCAAAAACAGGCCAGGAGAAAATGGGGTCCAGGAGACGACAATCCAAAAGGCTAGGTCAGACAGGCAACAGATCCAAATCAGGGAGGTCTAGAGCCAGGGGGAATGACTGGTCAATGTGCGACCGGCTGGGGCAGAGGGCGAGACTGGTCGGGGGAGGAAAACAGACGAGCTTTAGGTTAGGCAAAAAATCGTACAAACACTTACGGAGGTCCTGAAAGTGTTACCATAGGGTTTCACAACAATCTGAAAACATGCAGTGGGTGAACCTGCCCTTAAATAGCAGCAGCTGGTGATTGCGGGGATGAAAGACAGGAGAAAGTAGTCACAGCTCATCACAAGCTGTGACAAAAAAGTACTAATATGGCTCTTTCATGAAGTTTCACAAATCAGATAAAGGCTTCACAAATTGCAAACTTGGATTTATGTATTCTGCTATTAGTTTAGAATAATCTAGTCCAGGTTAGAAGTGTCTAAGTATTTTAGTTTTTAAACTAGAACAGATAAGACGCTCAAGGTAGTGAAAGGTTTTCCTCCTGTTAGCATTTCGTTGTTTACCGAATAACGCTTGCTACGATGACATAATGCAATAATCAAAATTATTGTTCAATCTTAATTGTGAAAGGTAATCACTCGTGATATAAAATCCGGTCATAGCTGCTCGCTCTGTGTTAACTCCTGTTGGCTCTTAGAGAGGAGAGATCCGTCCAACATGGCAGCAACGGTGGATACTCTCCAACATGTAATGAGGAGTCTACATATTTATGTTTGTTCAATATCGATCAATCAGGACCAGATAATCCAGTCAGACCTATCAGCCATGGAGACTTACATATTGTTTCGAGGATCAAACCGCTGTTAAACGAGTCCTCGATCAGTGGTTCTAGTGCCGCCATAGTATTGACTACATTACCTTAGCTGCCACATACAGCCACTTCCAAGTCACCTAAACCCAATCAAATAAATATTAAAATCAAATTCTGTCCTGTTGCCCGTTTTTTGATTTTGTGTTTCCGATCTTAGCCTAAAAGTGAAATGTGAAAAACCAGGCATTTTTTGTTTTTGGTGTTATTTTAAAAAACAAAATAACCAGTCCATTTTTCATTATTTGATTTTTGATTGTCAATTGAATTATGAATTGTGTGTGTAAGAGAGTGAAATAAATTGAAATGAACAGTCAAACTTGCTTCTTTATTAAAGTATGAAATGTATTAAAATATACATTTATTAATATGCCATGCTATATGTCTGTCTTTGTTAATGAGAAGTATTTTAGCATGAAAGTACGTATTTTTAATGTGTGAAAGCGTCCTGTATCATAACTACATCTCTGCTGTTTGTAACAAACCAAATTGAGAAAATTGGGTAAAGATTTAGAGAATTCTAATTATTTTGGTTGGACATACAGCTTTCTCAGTACAAAGAAATAAACTGGGGGATGTGTGACGGCCAAGATGGTGGCCATGCTGACTCGTCAGCTCCAACAGACAGCGTCAGTGTTCGAGGTGTAAAAATTGTCTATTGTGGCCGGTAACAAGCTAACATTTATTGTTTGCTAGGGCTCCTTACCAAACTTCCGGGTCACCTAAATCTGACAAATAAAATATTAAAATCAAATTCTGTCCTGTTGCCCATTTTTCCATTTCGTGTTTTCGATCTTAGCCTAAAAGTGAAATATGAAAAGCAAGGCATTTTTTTCATTTCTGGTGTTATAATAAAAAACAAAATAACCAGTCCGTTTTTCATTATTTGATTTTTGATAGTCAATTGAAAATTGAAAGAACAAATGATTCATGGATTATTATCAAACTCCTTCTACATACAGGTGCTGGTCATAAAATTAGAATATCATGAAAAAGTAGATTGATTTCAGTAATTCCATTTAAAAAGTGAAACTTGTATGTTATATTCATACATTACATACAAACTCATATATTTCAAATGTTTATTTCGTTTAATTTTGATGATTACAAATGACAACAAATGAAAATCTCAAATTCATCATATCAGTAAATTAGAAT
>NC_051446.1:4880716-4920853 GCF_001649575.2 Kryptolebias marmoratus | reverse complement strand
AATAAATATTTGAAATATATGAGTTTGTATGTAATGTATGAATATAATATACAAGTTTCACTTTTTAAATGGAATTACTGAAATCAATCTACTTTTTCATGATATTCTAATTTTATGACCAGCACCTGTACTGTGCTAACAAGGCAATCACATTTTTATGACTAAGTGAAAAAAAAAAAAACCTTTCAGTTTAGCAGCTTTTATTGGATTATTTAAAAGTTCTTTAAAAAGAATGTCTCCTAATGGAAATGTTGTGAGATATAACACTATCTATCAGGTTTCTAAATCTTTCTAAAATGAGCAGCTCTGCGTCAGACAGACACTGAAGACCAACGTAATTTGAAGTGAGTTTATTTTTACAGTGAACCAGGTGGTGCGAGAGTAACAGGAACCAGGATCTGAAAACAGAGGGCGTAGTGAGTCTCGAGTTTGCCTTAGTGAGTGAACAGGTAAGTGTTATAGAGTTGATTTCCAGGTGAGAGTCCTTACGGTGCAAAGCGTGGTCCACGGCACGGAGGTGAGTACAGAAGGTGAGTATTTCCCAGTAGCAGGTTAGCAGATTCTCCAGGAGGCAACAGGTAAATGTCCTTTTCAGGCAGGCAGGTATCTTAGCTTCGAGGTGGGTTTCCAAAAAACAGACCAGACTGGATCCAGGAAGGTCAGGTTGTCCTGGCTAGGTACAAAACACAAAAGTACAAAAAACTCAGGAAGCATTCACAGGAAGACTAGAAAGTTTGCAAAGGCTTAGCACTTTACCACGAAGGCAAAACAATGCTCCAGCGCTGGTCTGGTTCCCACCACGGCCTTAAGTACCCACGTCTCCTGATGAGCCTGATCTTCCGTAGGTGCAGAGGGAGTGGAGAAGAGCTGCCAATCAGCCGCCGAGACGGCCCACCAGGAAGTACAAAAATACAACACCTCCAGAATCACCACACTATCTAGACAGAAAATCATCTTGCTGTCTATGCTACTATTTGAAAGCAATAAATAAATAAATAATGTTTTGCCGCAGCAACAAGACAAATTTCAGGTAAAAGCTACTGAGATATAATTTAGTAGTTGTCAGGCTCCAATAGGTAACAAGAGCTTTACATTAGTGAGACTGACTTGTCAAACAAGACAAAATCATGACATTAATTACTGTACTGCACTGGAGTAATTACTGGTTCTGTAAGGATTTGGGTTTTGTTTTGTTTCTTGGTTTATTTTATTATTATGTGTTCTGGTTTTGTCATTGTTGTCTTGTCATTATTCTTTCACTCCTCCTCTGTCTGCACTTGTTTACTTGCCACGCCCATCTCCACCTGCCTTCACTTGTAATCACTCACCTGTGCCCACTTCTAATGATTATTCCTGTCTTCAAAACCCAGTCACTTTCTCCATTCCCTTGCCAGTTCATTGCCTCAGGTACAGTCTGTGTTGTTCATTCCCTGTTAGTCCACGTTTCCACCTGACCTTGCCTTGCTGTTTTGTATTTAGTTTAGTTTAGTTTTGGCTGCCACGCCAGCCTTTTTGTTTCCTTTTGTTTTGCAAGTTTATTTAAAAATACATTTTTGTTTCCTTAAGTATGAGTCTGCGCTCTGGGTTCCTCTCGCTCTCCACCTCTCATGACAGGTTCAGAAGTTTCACCTATTACTTCCCAGTGTGCTTTTCTAACAAAATGGGATTGAAAAGGCAGTTCGGGTGCCAAGCAGATCCAGTTCTAAAAGCAAAAAAATATAGCCATGTGCTTCTCTGCATCTTAGAAATAATGTCACACATGGCCAAAAATGCAATATAATACCAATAGTTACATCAATAAGCCCTTGCCATGGTTTTGAACAAAATTAAAGTGATTATTTCATATTATCTTCTTTTAGAATGTTTTTATTAATTAGTGACAACCCAACAAAAAAACCCCAAAACAAACAAATGGTAAATGACTTGCACTTGTATAGTGCTTTGTCTAATCCAGGGGTCGGCAACACGCGGCTCTTTAACGCTGCTCTAGTGGCTCCCTGGAGCTTTTTCAAAAATGTTTGAAAATGGAAAAAAATGGTGGTTGGAAAAATAGTTTAATATAGTTTCTGTAGGAGGACGAACATTTGTAACGTTTTCCAATGCTGTAAAAATGTGTAGATAAATATTAAAGCTGTGTCCGAATTCAGGGTCTGCATCCAACGAAGGACGGATTTGTCTGCCGATTATATCATAGCGTAGCGACAAGGCCTGTCCGAATTCGAAGTCTCCTTCAAATGCGTCCTTCTCTTCCCCAGATTTGAAGGATGGGTCCGGTGTATCCTTCATGGCTCGCCATATCCCATAATTCATTGCGGGTCCAAACCGGGCGTTCAAGAAAAGCGGCAATGACGGTGAAGAGCGGCAAATTATTTTGCTATATTACACTTTAAGTGACACAACAAGGTTTTTTTACAACGTTCTTAGGCGAGAATGTGGCTTTGAAAGTCTCAAATATCTGCTTGGTTCATCAATACATCACCTAATTGCAATATTGTTCTGACATTTTTGGACTTGTCTGTTCCCGTTGTATTAGCAGCCAGCTCCCCTGGTCAGCTGTCAGTTTGCCGAGTGCTCCAGGTTCGGTATACTGGTGGAGAACGCCTGTCTTGGCACATTGTTATAAAAACTCCTGCTAGGTTTCCCCAATGAGTGGAAGATAAACACCAATATTACGTAATATCTAGTTGTAAAATGTTTGGTTTACTAAAGTATTTCATTTATTCCATAGAAAATCAGTTTGATTGATTAAAGTTAAGCCTTCAAACATAATATGTTTATTTAACTGTAATGGCTTATCTGTGATCTGGAGAGTATTATATTTGAAAATTAATAATTTGCTTATATTTATTCCTTGTAGAAATGTGCAATACATGTTTGACACTTAAAGCCTGTGTTGCCTTCATTAGCCTTATATAAGGCATTTAATTTTTTTTGCGGCTCCAGACAGATTTGTTTTTTGGTCCAAAATGGCTCTTTCAATATTTTGGGTTGCCGACCCCTGGTCTAATCCAAGGACCCCAAAAAAGCTTTACATTACACTCAGTCATCCACCCATTCACACACTGATGGTGGTGAGCTACATTGTAGCCAGAGCTGCCCTGGTACAGACTGACAGAAGTGAGAACAAAATAAAAACAAAACAAAAGCATTCTTTAAAAATTCTCAAAAATTACTATGGAAACTATAGAAGACATGACACTGAAAGACACCAGCCTCTTTATTTTCAGCTTTTACTATATGGGACCAGAGATTAATTCTCATTACTCATTGAAAGCCAAAATAGCTGCCAAAATACGCAATTCATCAATGTTTTTTTCGTTTGTGTATTTGCATCATCACTGACAAAAAATAACCAGTACATACACATTATTTATGACCACAACGCTGCCACATAATTTGCAATAAAAGAGCAAAATATGCAGAGTCATGTCTTGTTGCCAATATCTGCGAGTTGGAAACAAAGGTGAGGAATATTTACTTTTTTTTGTTGTTGTTTTTTTACAAAAACCCCAATAAATTTGAGTTACATTTACCCCCAAACAATCTTTTAATGATGTAGAAATTGTGTTAGAGCCATAAAAATTGAAAGCAAAAACATTTTTTTTTAAATCATGCAATTTGAGAGCTACTATAGCTAAAATATATATTTCATTGAATAAATATATAGTTTGTTTTTATTGTAGTCATGGTGAGATCAGGTGACTTGTTATTGAACGGTTTGATTTGGTGCTCACCTGTTAGACCTGTGTGAAGTTTAGAGCTGACTGATGGTCTTTCGTAGCACTTACACTTTCAAACACTTTTCTACCTGAACTTTTTTTTTCTAAATAGGAGCAGCATGTTTTTTAAATCTGAAAAACTAAAAATAACTAGACATTTTCTTAAAAGGAATGTTGAAAAGTTTTTAGTGTAGCTGCTCACATCACCTTTCTTCTTTATAAGCTCAACAGGAATTTGAGACTTCTTTTTTATAATCTAAGCCAACAAAAATCTTTTCAATTTTTTTTGTCCTGTTGTGAAATCTCAGGTATACCATATAGAGAAGATGGCTCCATACATGTGCCAGAACAGATTTGCTCTACAATATGGATATCTTCATGCATGAATTTTACTGAATCAATACTGATTCTGAATCTAGCATTAGAGTAGGCAGGCCACAATGTTGTAATATCAACCTGTTTGTATGACCTTCAACCATCAGGACTGTTTGTGAATGGGTGTGTGAATGTGTGTGTGTGTGTGTGTGTGTAGGGGTGAGGGGGGAGGGTGTGTGTAGCAGAGACGCAGAGAGACTGACTGCATATATATGTACACATATACACACTTACATACATCCACATGAACATATACATGTATATACACATGCATAGATACATACACATATGAAAATACATTAAAAATGCAAAAAGTCAAAAACAATAATAAAAATAAAAATTACAACAGATATATACTCACACATATACATATACATACACACATACATATATACACACACACACACATACAAAAAGGTGTGTTCATGTTATGTGGGTGCATGTGGGCACCCCCAGAGCCTCCAACACACCGGGCAGGCACCAGTCCACCACAGCAGCTGGAACCCAGAAGGATCAAGGTGAAAGGGCATATAGCCATCCCCCTGTTGGGCCAACCCCCTTTGGAGGTCTAGAGGGAGGGGACGCCCATCGGGTCCCAGTGCAGCCCCCAGGACCCCAGCCAAGTCCGGCAAAACTCAGGAGCCATAGACCACCTGGCGGGAGCCCACCACTCTGGGACATGGTCCGGGCACCCACAAGAAAAACCCCACACCAAGGGGGCAGCAACCCGCAGGCCGCCCCCCAATGACACCGTTAGAGATCCCCAGCTGCCCCCAAAACTCCAGCCCCTGCTGAACGAGTGCAGGCACCAGTACGGGTGCAAGAAGGGGAAACCGTGCAACCCAAGCCCAGCCCATGCCCTCCCCTGTGTGTTGCATGCGTGTCTGTGATAGTGTGAATTGTGTCAAATGTTGCAATGTATGCTGCTGTGTAAGTCTAACGGTGCATTAAAATGGGGTTAGTGGGGCCCGACTGCTTGCAGACAGCAGGACCCTCTCCAACCCCAAAACCCTAAGTGTCTCTAATGCATTAAAATAGAGGTGCAGGGTGGGGCTAAACATGGCAAGAGGGGGATGGGCACCAAGATACCGGCACGACTCCCCCAGGGGCCAGCTCCACAACTGGCCTCCTCCTGACCCGCCTGCCCACACCAATCCAGCCGACCATGGGCAAGGGAACACCGGGGACCCCCAAAGACACCAAGAGGGATCCCCCACAGAGCTACCCCCAGTGCCAGCTGCCCGGGGGAACCTGAGCCAGCCAAGAACGGCAAGCCCACCGCCAGCAGCCCTGGACCAGAGGCCCGCTGGCCTAGCCAGGAACCCAGGGACCAAACAGGACCCCCAGGTGGCCCCAGCCTCCAAACCCCCTCTGACAACCCGAAAGTAACATAGCCCTCATAGGTAGCCCAATCCCCAACACCCCTGCCCACACCTCCCGGCCCCACAGGTCCCAGGCACCACAGCCCCGGACCCGCCTGCCAGGCCAGGGACACAGGGGAGACCGCCCTCACCCAGCACAAAGACAGATCTCTGCGGGAGCCAGAGCAGGTCCCAAACCACCCAGGTACCCAGCTCTGGACCCACCCGCACCAGCCAGGACCGGCAGCAGGCCAGACAAGAGGGCATTGCGTCCCACGGCCCAACCCCCCCTCTATGCCGGCAGCCACCAAACCCAAATCCCACCACCACCACCACCCCAGGGAAGCACCCAATGCCCAGTCTGCCCAGGGACAGCACCACCCTGGCACCAGCACCCCTCAGCCCCCAATGCCGAGGCAGCAAGCCAACACCCCCCATGCCACTAAGTGATGTATTTATTTATTGGAGACCAAATCAATTCAAATTCCTTATGTTGTTTTTTTCTTACAAGCAGACATTCTCTCCATGGAAACCAAGTCTGATAACAAGTTTATAAAGAAAGTTATATTTAAACCTTGTTTGTGCTTCCAGTTCTTAAGTATCGCTTTTTTGCGATACCCAGAACTACAAGGAGGGTGTGACACCAAAATGTTTCCAAATCCACTTTTGTGACGTCTCCAAGAAGACAAAGTGAGGGACAGACTGGAACTTTGTATTCTAGGCATGTTGATAAGTCTTCACAAACTTTTATTCAAAAACCATACTGTGGTGATTGTGGAGTTGTTGGTGTTGTGTGTGTGCGTGTGAGTACTTCCTGGTGGGCGTTCCTGAGCGGGTGATTGACGTCTCGTCGCCACTCCTCCCTCACCTGCAACGGATCAGGCTGATCAGGAGGGCAGGTGTACTTAAGGTTGTGGTGGGAACCATACCAGCGCTGGAGCAATGCCTACCAAGTGGTAAAGTCGCTGAGCCATCGTTAAACCTTGTGATTCGTGAGCATTGATTGCTAACCCTGTTTTTGTTTTTTGCCTCAGCATTACTTTTGCCTCCTTGGAACCAGTCTGGTTTTTGTCCTGTGAATCCTGCCAAGCAAAGTACTCGTCTGTTCTCCCGTGCCTGTCAGTCTGCCCAACCTCTGCAACTTGGAAGGAAGTACTCACCGAACGTCCTCTGAAAGATCACATCGGACTCCTTCTGGAAGGATTACTTACCGTCTCCTCTCACCTCCAAGTTGTGGAACCCTCATCTCCTCGTAAGAACATTCGCTAGTCAATATCCACTTACCTGTCCAAAGACTTTACATATTTCTCCTTCACTTACCATCTCCTCCGTTTTCCAGGTCCTGATTCCCGTTCCAGTTAGCACCTTATCTTGCACTGTAAATAAACTCACTTACCGTTACTTCCTGGTCTCCTGTGTCTGTCTGTCGCCGAACTGCTCATTTAGAAATAAATCTGAAACCTGACACATACACAGGTGGGCAGTGCCAGAGGGCATGTAGATAATTATTAGATATTATCAGTTGAGAATTTATTTATTAAGGTTATTGTCTCTGTAAGAGAGGGGGTTGCCTTCTACAGAAAAAGTAATAAATGATCTGTGTATAAACAAATTTTGTTGATTCTATTAGCTGTTTGAATTCCATAAATATTTTTATATTGATGAATTGCAGCCACCAGTGGCTCAATAAATATGGCAAACAGTGAGGGGGAGAGAGGACAACCCTGCCTGGTGCCTCTTTCAAGATTGAAGCTTCGCAAAATCCAGTCATTTGTTTTCACACAAGCAGTAGGTGAGATATATTAATCTGATCCATGACAAAAATTTTATGTCCAAATTTATTTAAAGTGGCAAAGAAAAATTTCCAGTTAACCTTGTCAAAAGCCTTCTCTGCATCTAAAGAAACAATTAAACCAGATTTATTTTGGATGTTGCAATAATCTATTAGACTGAGTCTTCTTGTATTATTTATAGCATAACAATTTTTAATATAATCAGTCTGATCAGGATGCATAAGATGACAGATTATTTTTTCAAGCCTTGTGGCCAACGTCTTACAAATGATTTTAAGATGTGTGTTTATAAGTGATATTGAGCGGTAGCTGGATGGATGTGTGGAATCCTTATCTGGCTTGAGAATAAGATTTATGTTAGCACAATTCATATTTGGGGAGAGTATTGAGGTTTACTGAATTTCTGTGACCACCCGTTGGAAGGTGGAGGACAGCAGTGTCCAGAATTCTGCATAAAATTCTGCATGGAAGCCATCGGGTCCTGGAGCTTTGCCATTAGGCATACCTTTAACTGCTTCATGCAGTTCACTAGGTGCTAAAGGTAGCTCAGAACCTGTTTCTGTTGCTCATTCAATTTAGGAAGATTTACGTCATTTAAAAACTCATCAATGTCCAGATCGGAAGGCTCAATATCTTTTGAGTATAGCTTTTTTATAAAAATGGATGGATGGATGGAATTGATTTCATAAGGGTCATCAGTTAGTTCACCATTACTGTCAGTTATTGTTGAGATTGTTACCTTTTCTTCATTCTTTTTCAATTGATTTGCACGAAGTTTGCTAGATTTATTACTATGGTCAAAGTTCTACAACCGTTCTACAAATTGTATTCGTGCTTCTAGTATTTTATTAAGTTCTAGTTCTAGTTTTCTTATTTCATTTAACTGATTATCTTCTTGGGATGTAGCATAGGTAGTTTCTAAGTTCTTTATTTTCTGTTTTAGTTTTAAATCAGTTGCATTTTACCACGCATAACAACTTTTGCTGCCTCCCAGAGGAAACCAGTAAAGACATTAGGTTGATTATTTATTTCCAGAAAATCAGTTCACTCTCTCACAAAAAACTTGGAAAAATCTTCATCTTTAAGTAATGATGTGTTAAACTGCAAAGGTTTAAAAGGTGGTGTTGATGTTTTTTTCCATAACCATCATAGTTACTGGAGCATGGTCATTTATAGAAATAGGATGATTTTGTGGCTCACATATCTCCTTTGTAACCGAGTTGCTGATTAAAAAGGAGTCTATGGGGGAGTAAGAGTGATGGACAGGTGAGAAGGTGAGCTCCTTACCTGATGGGTGACATGAGCGCCAGGCATCACACAGACCAAATTCTTCCTTATACTGCTTTAATGTATTAACTGGCTGCAGGTTATGAAGTGCAGATGATCTACTGAGCCTGTCTCACTCTGTGTTCAGAGTGAGGTTAAAATCTCCTCCCACCACAAATACTGCATCACTGTGAGTTGAAAGGGCAGAAAATAGACTGCGATAAAAGTTGGAATCATCCACATTTGGACTGTATACATTAGCAATACACCAGTCTTTGGTGTTTACGTTTATGTTAATAATTACATATCTCCCTTTTGGATCAGATAAGCTATCCTTGCATGTAAACTGTACCCTCCTATTAATTAAAGTAACTACCCCTCTTTGTTTGGAATTATAGTTGGCAAAGTAAAAGTGAGGAACTTCTGGTATATTTAATGGATTTGGTCCAGATTTGGATATGTGGGTTTCCTGAATTACGACAATGTCTGCTTTAAGTTATTTTACTTGATCTATGATTTTGGGCTTTTTACTATTATTTCCAATTCCATGTGACAAACCGTATTGAATTCATATCACTACCTAAGTACAAGGTCTAAACTAAAGTTGGCTTGTGTCTTCCTGTCTCTCTGTGTGTTCGCATGAGTGAGAGAGGAAGAGGAGAAAGAGACGTTTAGTAAGTGCCAAAAAACTTTAACTAACATCTAATCAGTGTTTGCTGCATAATCCTACCTGCTGCTACAATAAAGCCACGGAGTTACCTTCTGGTCCCAGAACAGCTGTCCTTTAACATAGAGCCTGTCCACCGTAATAACAGTTTCTTCCTCACCGGAAAAAGGACGGGACATCTGTCCAGGATCTCCTTTGGAAATTGGTCATTCACACTGTAATTTGTGCCGCGTAGTTCCCTGCCGCAGCTTTTAACTTTTTCTTTTTGTTTGAAATGTTCAAACTTTGGGACAATGGGTCTGGACTGGTGGTTCTCGGGTTGTTTCACTCTAAAACAATGTACACAGTGGAAAGTGATGGACCTAACAGTGTCACTCAGGATCTTCAACTGCTGCTGGAGGTAATCACGTACGGTGGCCTCTGGATCTTCTTCTTCCCGCTCAGGGATTCCGGAGAAAATAAGGTTTTCCCACATGCTTCTGGCTTGGATATCCAATATGGTCTCTTTGATCTTGTTGTTGTCACCGGAGAGCTGCGTATTTCTTTGGTGAGTTTGTTTAAATTCTCTTCTTCAGTGTTTTGTTTTCCACGGTCGGCATAGCCACCAATTGATGGCTAAACTCCAGTGATTCCCTCAGGACCTGGAATTCTCTATGTAGAGCTTCCAACAGGCCCAGTCTGGCATCGAGACTGGTGAGCTTCTGATCGATCAAGTCCAAAATATCAGTGTAGCTCTTTTCTAGTGTTGTGGTGGTGCTGGTGGAGCTGGTGGAGCATTCTGACCGTGTCCTCTTTGATGTTGGAGTTTCTGCCAGCTTCTGGGGTTTTCCCATCACGACTCTCTGAAAAGATTCGTCAGTGTAGATCTGCAGGCTCTCAACAATTTCCTCATCCAGGTTGTCGTAGATGAAGAATGGAACACATTGGTTAATGTTTTAAATTGTATATTTGGCGAATATTTATTGGCTTGTTTTACCTGATATTAGCAGATTGTTTTGTTAGTACGCTGCTGGGTTGAATACTTACGCACCCTCAAAACGTACGCGCCCATCTGCCAAAGTTTTGATGCATGAACTGTATGGACTGGCTCTTCAGGGTCACCATGGTCATCACATACCTGTGTCTGTCACTCCTGCTTAATAAATCAAGCAGAGAAAAACAGAATAGAATAATCAAGTAAGCCTCAAATGGTCACTGTATGAAAAGTATAATTTCTATTGAAAAAATAATTCTTGAATCATAAGCATCCAGTTATCACAGTTTATTTATGTGTTTGTTTGTTTGTTTTTTACAGTGTTTAATGTAAAACAGGGCTATTCAATCTAGGCCATATAAAGACCAGGGGTTTGAGGGCCACAAAACATTTTGATCAACCACTACTTCATCAAGAACAGCGAGCATGCAGTCTCACGGTTTCCTCATGCAAAAATTTGCTTTTGTTTGGTTATATTTGATAGCTGATATTTTATTTGATAGCTCTCTCTTGTTCAATGCCTTCTTGATTCCAGTGCGAGCAGCCCCTATACTTCTTTGTTCTTCTAATTCTGCTAGAAAAAGAGAAGAATAAGATGTGTGATTAGACTTGCATTATCTATTCATTACTGGTGAAATGAAAAGTGTTTGAAGCTGACATAAAAAAGTCATAAAAGTCGCTTGTCTTAAATTTATATAAGTTTGCTCCCACTTTATTAGAAGGCAAATCCCAAACTTCCATATTGCAGTAATTTTCTTCCAGCCTGTATATGACAACAACAAAATAAAACTTTGTAAATTCTGTTATGGCTTTTGGTTTAGGTGTTCCTCACCAATGTAGGGTCATACATCAGAGTTTGGATTATTTTTGCATCAACAGCCTAATGCAAAAATGGACTATTTCACCTAAACTAAACCACCAGTGTTTTGAGAAGAAACCCAGAGGCCTCTGTTGATCTTATCAGACCAAAAGGAGCCAACGTACTAGGAGGTTCCCCTTCCGAGGACCCATACAATAGCGAAAAACTAATCACTGTTGTTGACTCTAAACAAGAGTTACACCCCCTTCTCAGACTTCTTTGCCCCAAAGACAAAACCAAGGTGTCAGTTGTAGGTCTGTTGCGATAAACGATAAATCAATTAATTGCATGATAAATTAAAACGAGATCGGTAGTTTTCATTTATCGGTGTTATTGTTCCTTCGTGTCTCTCTCTGTTTCTACTGAAGAAACTGGATGACAAAAAGCTCAGCTCCGATGCTCTTCACTGCCGCCTCCTTTTCTCTTAACATCAGGGGGCGTGATATTGGGGGGAAAAAAACCTAATTGGAATTGGTGTCAAGGTTGAACGTAACAGCAGTGATGAGGGAGCACTTCAGATTCAAACCAAATGACTGAGGCGAACCGCTGAACCTTTGTGAGCCGGTATGTTGCATTTGTGCCTCTGTCGCTGTGTGCTTTTGTTAGTTTGCACTTTTTATTTATAAAACTGGCAGTTTTGTCTGTATTCTCTATATAAAACTAATGATTATTATTTTTTGAAGGGCAGTGTAGTTTACAGACTTAATAAACAACACTTCAACATTCTTCAACTGTTTTGGTTGAATGTTCAGTTTTATTTTTTTTGTTTTTATTTGAGTGCATTCTTTGTTAACGGAGACTGAGAGTCCATTTTATTTTTTGTTTTTGGTTCTTTTGTGTTCTTTTGAAAGTAAAGTTTATTAATCTTTGAGAGGAAGTACTTGCACTACTGTGTTATTATCATTACATTAGTTTAAAATGGGTCTCCAAACAAAATTATCGTTTATCACAATTTCTGAGACAATTAATCACCAAGCAAAATTTGTTATCATGACAGGCCTAGTCAATTGTACTACTTTGGAAGAAATTTACATTCTGAAAAGAGAATAACCAAAGACTTGGTTAAACTCAAGAAACAGATAACGCCTTTGGTCTACAGACATCAAAGGAATGATCACATTCCTTTAGACCTGAAAAGAAAGTACCACAGTGCCCTTTTTTTTTTTTTTTTGGGGGGGGGGGGGGGGATGCTGGTCTCTGCTCAGTATAGTTTGAACTATATTATCAAATGTGAACTTTCTAATCTGTTCAAAATTGTAATGGTTTTAGGAATTGATTTGACCCACATGCAGAGAATCACAAGAGGCAGGGAGAATCAGAAACAAAGTTTTATTGTACTAATGATAAATGTATGAGTTCTTTGTCATGGGAAACTGGGAAATGGTGAAGGGAGACTGGATCACTGCAACGGAAACGTAGATGGTGAGTATTTGGTAAACTTGGATGGAAAGGTTTGGTAGATGGATGACTTACAGATGAAGGAAGAGTTGTTGGTTCGCCAGGGAGAGGTGAGAGGAGTTTGAGGGGCTTGGGTCCAAGAGATGATCCTGGAGAGTACGGAGGAACGATTTGGCCTTGTTGGAGTCCAGAGGAAGCCGATAGGTGGTGAGAGTTGGAGGGCAGACAGGTCTTCACAGTGAGGACCTGATAAGTGGAGGTAACGGCTGCCAGTCGTGGAAGAAGAACCACAAATCAGACGATGAATGCTGAGAACCCAGAAGACAACGTGGCATCTGAACAAATTGCTTGTAGATCACAAGGAGTACCTGGTAGCAAACAAACTGGTTAGAGTAAAAGAATGGCTGAGACGATTACTCAGGGAGACAAGAGACTTCTAGGAAGGGTGGCTCAAGTACCACTCAGGTGTCCAATGACTGGCAGTCCCCTCCTCTTATCCTGTGGCTTGGTGAGTGGTAATGTGACTCAGGTGTGAGCAATCAGTGAAAGACCTGTCCTCTGGGTTTGGCTCCATGGCTTCCTCTAATGGAGAAAGAGAGAACCCAAACCCCTGCTTCCTAACAAAAATAAGTTTCTTGTCAGGAGATGGGGTTGTGGTTGTTATCGTCCTCCACCAGGTTCTTTCCTCCAGAGGGCGGCCTTCCAGGATTGCCGTTGGGTTGCTTCATCCACTGCAGGTGTGTGTGTTGTTCACACCTGCAGATCGTTTGCCTTGTTCAGCAGAGCTCTAAAAGAGGAGCAGTTCTCCAGCCAGTCTTCGCTGGAGTGTATCCTTTACATGGTAAGTCACAGCCTCCTTGTGACAAACTTATGTTTGTCCCAAGTAATCTCTGTGTGTATTCTCAGGTAATCTGCCATGAACTCTTCTGAGCATTACCTTTCTGGGGCCTTTCCTCACTCTCTGTGGGACTCCTGGATGACCTTTCTGGACTGAGACTGCCTACCTGTGTGGCCTGCCTGCCCAACGGGTATTCTTTCGTCCTCCCCGGTTCCACCATCAACTGGAGGGAATCAATGTCATGGTTCTGCTGCCACAACCCAGGATTCCACTCATCTTCCCCTGGTGGACCATTCTCTCCCTCTAAAGTAAGACTGCTGCCTGTTGCTAATCCTTTCAGTTCCAACCCGTTCTTATCCTGTCTCTGTCTTTCAGAGTACCTGACTACACACACTGCCGCGATCACTCCAGATCGTCGAACACTTGTTTCTTGCTGGTTTTCAATAAACATACTTTATCTGATTCCTGGTTTCCTCCTGAGAGTTTCTCTGTATGTGGGTCAGAAGCCTGATCAAAACCATGACATTTCTGGACTGTAATCTTCATATTAAAATGTGATATTGTGCTAACATTTTATTTTTTTTCCTCCTTTCTAGTTACAAGAGCAACCACAGGTTCTTATTTTAAAAATGACAAGAGTCACACTTTCATCTTTAATGTTCTTTAATGCTCGTCCAGTGTAATTAAATTTTAAGACTAATAACTACAAATTATAGATTTATGTAATATTTCCCTCTTTGAGAAAGGGTGGTGCCCTGACGTATTATAAATTAGGAATTATTAACAATTCAAAAATATACCCTTTCCCCTACACCAAGATTAACATTAGACTCCTATCTGTGCCCCAGACTACAGAGATCCAGGGAAAATTAAGTTTTGTATTTTGTCTATTTCATACAATGTACTGCTACAAAAAGTCACAGCACATTATTCCTGATTAAACTACAAGTTCTGATGTATTGTTTTGCAGGTGTATTTCAAAAGTTGTGGAAGGAGTAGGCAAGAAAAAATAAGATGAAAATGGAAGCATTATGAGCAAATAGTAGTGGTATAACAAGATCTCATGGTACAAGTTCCTGCAAGATTATAGCTTTACAAGATGTCTCAACAAATTTTTTATGATTTTGTCTGGCGAAATTAGAACTGAAGATGCTTCCATCACTTGAAATTGTTTATGGCATGAGCATAGAGTTAAAAACAGAGAGGGAAAACTCCCATTCATTGTCTAATCAAAACTTGTGATGTTGTGGAGGATCCCAAATGGCCACCAAAATGGAATCAATGTCAACAAACGTGTCAATGAGAAGACATGCTATCTTTGATGTAGGTAAAAGTAAAACATTCTTGACAAAAACAACACAATAATATGCTGTAGAATGCAGATTGGAAGGTGTTGAAGCTTCAGGGAAATCAGGATATGTGTATGGGCACAAAGTCCAGGCATATATATATATATTTTTTTTTTTGTTCTTGTTAATCAGAATGCGTATATTGCTGGGGCCTATCATACCTGCCTGCTATGATACACCCCGGCCTCTACTGCTTTTGTACTGAGGGCCTGCTCTTGTGCTGCCATGATTAGTGCTTCTGTGCTGTTCTTCAGTCCAGCCCTTTCTAGCCTCTGGTGGGGTTTGTTGACATCAGCCACTTTCTCAGTCTGCTGGTGGTATATGCTGTGCAGGGGCTTGTTTTTCCATGAGGGTTCCTCCTTCTCCTCTTCCCCATTGGGTTTCTGCTGCCTGAGACATTCACTTAGCAAATCATCATTGAGGGCTTTCTGGTTGTTTCATCCTGTATAGTGGCTCTGATGTTCACTAGTCCTCTGCCTCCCTCCTTTCTGTTAGTCTACAGTCTCAGGGTGCTGGACTTAGGTTGAAACCCTCAGTGCATTGTGAGGAGCTTTTGTGTCTTGATGTCAGTGACTTCTATCTCCTCATTTGGCCAGGTTATTATACCAGCAGGGTATCTAAAGACTGGCATCGCATATGTGTTGATGGCTGGGACTGTTCTGACTGTTCAGCTGGCTCTTCAAGACCTCAATGAATTCTCAATGAAGGCTCTTCGTGTCCTGTTGATGGTATACAGTTTTTAAGCACTCCAGTATCCATGTATGGGACATCAAGTTATAAGCTTTCTTGTAGTCAATCCAGGCAGTGCATAGGTTTGTGTGTCTGGTATTAAGCTACAGTTCTGTCCACTAGTAGCTGGTGCTTGGCTCCCCTGGTGTTGGTGCCAATTCCGTTCAGACTTTGCACAGGTTAATCACACATTGACCCATGTGCCTATTCATCTTAGCTGCTGTGATGCCTGATAGGAGCAGGACCCAAGATGCAAGCTGTGTAAAGATCCCCTCTGAGTCCAGCACATATTAGCAGGATGTAAGATACAGGCAGGCAAGGCATACATGGAACGCCATAACCAAGTGGCTGGAATAGTGTACAGGAACATCTGTACAGAGTATGGACTGTAAGTCCCTCAGTCAAAATGGGAGATTCCACCTAAGGTGGTGGAGAATGGCAGGGCTAAAATACTGTGGGACTTCCAGATACAGACTGACAAACAGGTGATGGCTAACCAACCGGACATTCAAGGATTCAAAGATCTCTTATTGTCATACCGGGTCACACTTGCATGGGACTCAGGTCCCAGTTCAAGAAACCTATCAAATAAATAAATTAATATATATAAATAAATAAAAAAAGAGTTTAAATATGGAGAATATATGTATAGATATATAATATCAACATACAAAAAAAAGTATACATGAGATGAAGCTGAGAGGTGCAGCTGACAGCTGCAGGGAAGAAACTGTTTCTGAGCCTGGTGGTCTTGCTCTGAATGCACCTTAGCCACCTGCTTGAGGGGAGGGGCTGAAACAGACTGTGTGCAGGGTGGGTGGAGTCCTTTATGACACGGAGCGCCCTCTCTCTGCATCGTGATTTATAGGTCCGAGGTGGTGGGAAGACTGCTCTCTACAGTCCTCTGTGCAGCCTTAACCACCCTCTGCAGAGCCATCTTCTCAGCAGCAGTGCAGTTTCTGTGCCACACGGTGATACAGGTGCAGAGAAATCTCTCCACCTCACAGTGATAGAAGCTCCTCAGAACTGAGCTCCCAAGTCCTGCTCTCCGCAGCTTTCTGAGAAAGTAGAGATGTTGATCAGCCTTCCTGACCAGACAGGAAGTGTTGACACTCCAGGTAAGGTCATTGGATATATGCACATCCACGTATCTGTAGCTGGAGACCACCTCCACAGCTGTTCCTCCAATGTACAGGGGAGAAAATCTTTTCTAAGTTAAATTAGGACAGTCAATTTTAAAGGGAGTGAATATTTATGCTGTCACTTATTTTACATTACATATTTTTATTTAATTGGTTTTATGGTACTACTCTGCAGAAATTTAATTTCACTTTGACATTGAAAGATTTTTTTTTTGGCCAAAGAATCCACTTATATTGACTGTGATTGATTTATGACAGCAATAAAAGCATAAAACATATTATATCACCTCAATGTCCAGTTGTGGTGACCAGCCAGACACTGTGGTGATAGAGAAGATATAGAAGAAAGCAGTGGTGATAGACATAGCAGTCCCAAGCAACTGTAACATCAGGAAAAACCAAAAGCCAGAGAAATACCAAGGGCTGAAAGAGGAAATAGAGAAGTTGTGGAGAGTCAAGGCCTCAGTGGTACCAGTGGTCATCGAAGCTCTTGGTGCTGTAACTCCCAAACTGGAAGAGTGACTCCAACAGATCCCAGGAACAACCCCAGAGATCTCTGTCCAGAAGAGTGCAGTCCTAAGAACAGCTGAGATACTGCGTAGAATATTTGAACTATCTACAACTGATTAACTTTTGAAGTTAATTTAATTCAACATGGCTGCCAGGCCTAATCAACCATAGCCAACACAAAAATGGCTAAACCAGTTTGATTTATAGTTCGAGAAAAAAAAATACTTCCGTGCATATACACTTCAGCATATGTATCAGACAGATGTATTTAGT
The DNA here is from genome assembly GCF_001649575.2 of Kryptolebias marmoratus. Taxonomy (NCBI): domain Eukaryota; kingdom Metazoa; phylum Chordata; class Actinopteri; order Cyprinodontiformes; family Rivulidae; genus Kryptolebias; species Kryptolebias marmoratus. Next base: position 4,903,601 of record NC_051446.1, on the reverse strand, counting down.
TTCTTTGTTGGTTGTTCTTATGATGCATCAAAGCCACTAATCAGAAATGATGCAACATTTATGACAGTTGCTTTGTTGAGAAACAGTTTTATTTTTAGCACAATACCAGTATTCATTAAAAAACCAATGACAGTTATTAGGAACTTAAATTTTGATTATTAAGTAGACGTAGCACCATGTCTTGTTGCGGTATTGTGACATGATTCAATAACTAAACAACCACTTCTACCTGGAGGATTAATCTGCATCAGTGTGTACTAGTCTGGAACAAATTTGGCATTGGAATAAACAGTGAAGTGTTAAACAGAAGCACTGACTTTCACAACCATCAAATGATACACAAAAATTCTAAATAAACATAAACAATTTGTTTTTAAATCATACCATAATATTTTAACACCTTGGTTATTTTAAAGTTGATTTAAAGCAGAAAACAGCCCAAATCACTTTGCTGTTCTTGATTAAGTCCAAGTGTATTTTTCAGTCAGTTCAATAAATCAGAGTAAGTTAAGCAGTTATTTGCTCAAGCTAACATCTCAAACACAGCAGCTAATTACATGGATGGCCTCAAGATTCCAGACTAATGACTTTCAGCTTCATAACAGCTCTGTAAAAACATAGTCAGGTTGTCCCGTGTGTTAATAAGTTACAAGTTGCTGCAAGTTGTACCTACTGAGTATCAGCATTGGACTAAAATCTCCTCCTGTGTGCTCAGTAATATTTTTTGAATATACAAATATATATATATATATATATATATATATATATATATATATATATATATATATATATATATATATATATATAAATGGACCAGTTTTTCTTGCATCATTTTGGAACAAAATGTTTTTAATTTGAGAATATTATGTAGGTGGAAGAAAGTGGTCTTGGTAACATTTTCAATGTGGAGGTTAATGACATCCTGAGCCAAAATAACACCTAGGTTCTTCAACATTAGAACCTGGAGGCCAAATTAATTCCACCCAGAGAAAGTGAAAGACTGTAAAATTTGTTCCTATGATGCTCCGGTCTAAAAAATATAACACAAGCCTCTGTAATAGAATATTGTGATGAACTGTATCAAATGCAGCAACTATTTGCAACTATTTTCTCAAGAATTTCTGAGATAAATAGGAGATTGGATATTGGTCTATAATTGGCCAGAACTCCTGAATCAAGATCTGTTTTTTAAGTAAGGGTTTAATTACAGCAACCTTAAAGCTCTGTGATACATTATTCATTAGAGACAAATTAAGCAGATTCAAAATGGGGATATTAATTAAGGGAAACACCTCCTTGAACAGTCTAGCTGGGATGGGATCTACCATGACATGTTGATGGTTTGGATGATAAAGGACTGTAAATTTTCTCTCTGATTGAAACTATTTTATTTACAAAGAATCTTGTGAAGTCATCACTACTTAGAGTTATGGCAAGACTACTGTAGAAACAGTGTGACAACAGTACTAAAGTTTGCTGCTCTGCTACATTAACACAATGCCACAAAGGAAAGACATGACCTTTGAGAATTAAACTATTGCTGTTGAGAGAAAGATTTTTCACAAGTGGAAAACATTAAAAAATTAAAGGAACAATACAAAAATCATCTTCTTTAAAGACATTGAAGTAACTTTTGAAAAATGAACTGCTACAACATTATACTTAGACTAACTCAAAGCACTGCATAACCGGATACATAACTGGATATTAAAAAAAGCCCAGCATATTCTATACACTAAAGAAAATTCATTATCATTTATTAATTTTGTCTAATATAATGTTTTAATAATATCTGGATAGGAAGTATAAGGAATAATTTGTCACCCCAAATAAGCTGATGTGTTTGATAAAGTGTTTTATGAATACGGCTGTGAGAAGCATGCCATCAATTACTGTAATAAGGTCTGATTGGTGCAATATTGTGTAAAAATAATAATGTGTAAAACTAGGTATGGGAATGTATGAATGTATGTGTGGGATGTGAAATAAGAATAATGATTTGACTAGATGTTGGGGTGCGGGGGGGAATTCCACCTTTTTTTTTTTTTTTTTTTTACAAAATCTTGTAAATAAACAGTTAAATCAGAAATTTAAGACAGCTGCTAGCCTTCCCAGGAGTGGACATTCTGGCAAATTCAGTCCAGTGTCAGACTGCTCAATGCTCATAGGAATGACAAAATAATCCAAGAGTTCCATCTCAGATTCTATAGGCCTCAGTTAGCAGGTTAATATTCTATGGTCATGGCAGGACAGTTAGAAAAAGACTGAACAAGTATGGCTTGTTTGGAAGGGTTGAGGAAAAAAACAAAACTATTTTTTTCTCATATGGCAGCAGGACTTCAATTTGTAAAGTTTCATCTGAGTGACCACAAGATGTCTGGAACAATGTCCTTTGGACAGATGAGACCAAACAGCAGATGGGTACTTATAATGAACAGTGGCATGTCAACCAAACACAGCATATCAGCACAAACACCCCATACCAACTGTTAGCACTGTGGTGGAGGGCTGATGGTTTGGGCTTCTTGCAGTTACTGAGTTAAATCTAAACTCTTCTGTGGACCAAAAGATTCTAAAGACAAATGTGAGGACATTGGTCCAACAACTGAAACTTGAACCAAACTGGATCATAATGCAACAGGACAATGATTCCAAACACAGCAGCAAATCTAACAGAACAGGTTAAAAAGAATTAAGATGCTGCACCATTCCACTGGACCATTCCAGTCAAAATCCATAACCTCAACCTGACTGAAATGCTGTGGTAGGACCTTAAGAGCTGTGCAGAAACCAATACCTGCAAACCTCAGTGAACAAAAATAACACTTTAAAGAAGAGTCTCACAAACATGTGAGAGACTGAAGTCCTACAGAAAACCACTGTTGAGTTATTGCTGTTAAAGGAGGCTGTACAAGCTGCTGCATCTTGGGCTGGAACCAGTTTTTCACATATTGTTCATTTTTTGCTTCAATAAATAATGACATGGTGGAATTTGTTGTGTGTTTCTGTTCATTTGAGGTTAGATTTGAATGATTTTAGAACCAGGTAAAAATCTGTTTTAATATCCCTGATATGCAAAGCCCTGTAACTGAAACAGGGTCAGCATCCCCCCCCCCCATGATTGTATGTATTTTACAAGCATTTGGTTTTGAACTGTAGGTCATAAACAAAAGTTCTAATGTTTTATTCAGTGAAAAACATCCTTTAAATATTAAACAATTTTCAAACCTACTGACCTGCTATGTGTTTTCAGTAATGCTACAACCATGTCTGAGATTTTGTGTAAGGAACTTAGCAGCTGAAAATATGAGCTCAGGGTGCTTTAAATGTGAGTCAAAACCGTAATTCCATCAGTGTGTGAATGTGTGGATGAATGGGTAAATGATTGTAGTGTAAAGCGCTTTGAGGTCCTTGGACTAGATAAAGCGCTATATAAGTGCAAGCCATTTACCATTTACCATTTAATTTATTTTTAGTTAAATAAATGTCATTGCTCTAAAACAATAGCTGAAATTTGAGTTGGTGTTGCAATTTAATTTGAAAATTTAAAGTTACACACCGGGCAAACAACTTCCTGGATGGACAAAAGCAGCAGCTGCATATTGTGACATTTATTAACCTGAAAGATGCCCCTCTCCCAGGATTCAGGTTTACTCTAAGAGGAACAATGCAAGGACTGAGTTTGGTTAATGAAATATTTGCAGCTCACTCAATTCTCCTCTCGGAGTCTGCTCACTTCATTATCTCACAGAATACCCACAGGTTGGCTTAATCTGACCGCCAATTCCATCCTGCACTTATGATGTGAGCGCTTGACATTTTCTGTGTTTCAAACTGCCTGCTTCTATTTATATGAGGTGTTTATTTTCACCTAGCTTCCACCTTTATTCTAACCTGCAATTAGTCGCCAGGACTGAAACGGTTCACACTCCAATTTCACAACTGCTTCTGGCAGGAGAAATAGGGGGGAAATACAATTACAAGGTGTGCAATTTTAACATGACCTCTGAGGAATAATGGAGTCCTTCAAACTGACAGAACTTTTGATGGAGATTTAACATGGCTGAGCTCTCAGCAAGTCTTCTAGCAGACAGACGCCCAGAATATTGGCATACCGTAGAGTACATAGAGTACAACATAGAGTATTAAAGGCTTTGCAATCCTTGATGGAATGCATATTACCCGCATCTTTTTATACCAAATTTTTACACTATGGTATAAAATTTCAGACACTTTATTTTGCATCACATTAACACTAGTCTTTCTCAGAGAATACTACTTTTGCTTAAAGGATTGTGAATGTTTGTTTTGGTAAAGAGGAGATGTTGCGTTCTGAAATTTACACAGTGAATGCATTTGTGTTCTGTGTTGTTGGTGTTATTACATCTAGTCATTAAATGGCACTGCTGTGAGACTGTAGGGCTAAGTAGAGAGCAGGAGGAGGAGACTAGAGAAGTTCTGTCATGGTGCCTGTATAATAGTGTGCATGTAATAAAATTCCAGACTTTTACCAGCCATCTCATTATTTTCTTTACACCCACTACAAGTTTGATGGCCGGTAGACTCACTTCCACTTTTGGCAGCAAGCAGTTAAAATGAATAGCGGTGTTGTGTCTCCAACTCCTATAACAACGCCAATCTCAAATATTTTATAGCAGTTCATGTGATCACTGTTTTATAACCTTTGTCAGGATCGGTGGTTTGTTTTGTTTTTCTTTTGTTTTGGAAGCCTGCCGCTTCCCACTTCCTCCACCAGATGCCGCCTAGGAGCAGAGCCCCTGGAGAAGCGTGTGGTTGAACCCGGAGACACACCTGTGGCGCATTTGCTGACTGAGGCTGGGGATATTTAAGAAGCGGCGAGCTGACACTTCCTTGCCTGAGTGTTTGTTCACCTTGGTAACAAATCGTTCCAGAGTAAGGCCCGCTGTGTATCTTCCCGAGATAATCGCCTCCTGTGTTTGTTCCTTCTCGTCAGGTCTACCTGGATTCCTCCGGAGTTTTCTCGAGAGAAAAGTTCTGTGGATCGTTTGTTCCGGACCACGACCAGCCGCCAGCTCGCTCCCCACTCAGTCTGTCTTACCTGTCCGCCCTCCAACGGTTCACTACCTCTCCACGCCGCCCTGGGTCTGTCGCTGCTCCTAAGTGAGCTTCCATCTGTTCCTAGTAAGCCTTTCTCTCCTCTACATATATATATTTATATGTTCCTCCACCTCCCAGGAGTCTAACCGCTTCCTCTCGTTGACAGTGGCTGAACTGGTTATCCCTTCCTGACTTCTGCTCCGTGTTTTTCTCCCCAACCCTGTCCCCTCTGTTCAATAAACTTTATTATTGTTTGCATACGCGTCTCCTGATTGTGTTCGTGCATGTGGGTTCGTAAACTGGAACCAAACATGACAACCTTAATGCCACTATCAGTTTTGCTGTGCACAATTTTACCATTTATTTTGGCGACTGTTTGTAAATGCTACTAGCAGCAGAAGCTAACTGTTAAAACAGCCTGGGGAATGTTATATCTCAGTCAGAATGGCAATGTAATATGAAACCATAATTGATGTAAAGGTTTATAAAATAGCATTCACATGAACTGCTGTGACATTTTTTAGGCTGGAGTTTTTTTTTGAAGACGACAGGATGCTATTTTGTCCCACTCCCCCTATAAGTTAACTTGTTAGCTCTGTGGTCTAAATTAAACTCAGTTTCTCCACAGTGAATTCAATATATCTTCATTTTTTGGCATGTCTCTGAAGTGTATAATTTATAACAAATTTCACAGAATTTATTTTAATATTATTAATTTACATATGAATAAATTCATATCTCTATATTGTCATCTTACCTTGGGCTCTTTTACAAGACACCTCAGGCCAGGACTTAGATGCCTTCTGGCCACCTCAGTGCAATTTAAGATTGGGCTGAGGTAGCAAGAGGGGTTGAGCGTTAAATGATGTAACTCAATTTCTTATTTTACAGGTAAAATTTCTCATTATGTGATGTGCATAGACCAGAACAGATAACATTTGGAGTTCCAAACAGTCAGTTTCAATGTGTAATGTATCTTTAAATACACATATAATCATATAAATTGTCATCACATTAGTCCATTTCTCTTTTTCCCTAAAAAAGAAAAATGTACATTTTAAACACATTTTTAACTTAGAAAAGTATATTAAACACAACATTTACTAGAAAAACGCTTTCTCTGTTTTGTACATTTGTGAAAAAAATAGGTTATTATAATAAAAGGTACAAATACAGTGAACTGAAAAGATTAAACATTGGGTTAGAATATGCAGCAAAAGCGAGCAAACACATTCATATGACTCAATCTTCTGTTGTATAATACATTTCAACAACTGGGCAACTGAAAGTGCTTTACATAAGTAATTTAAACCATTGTGACAAACTGCAAAAGAACAGTTAAAATAAAATGAATTACACATTCTCAAAGAATGGACATTTCATAAAATTAAAAATGAAAAGCAAGCTCTGATTAAGAGTCGTTTCAGTCCAAATAAACTGCCTGGCCAAAAAAAAGGTGCCACCAAATAAAAGGTTACACACTAATATTTTGTTGGATAACCTTTAGCTTTGATTACAGCACACATTTGCTGTGGCATTGTTTCAATAAGCTTCTGCAATGTCACAAGATTTATTTCCATCCAGTGTTGCGTTAATTTTTCACTAAGATCTTGCATCGATGATGGTAGAGTCTGACTGCTGCACAAAGCCTTCTCCAGCACATCCCAAAGATTCTCAATAGGGTTAAGGTCTGCACTCTGTGGTGGCCAATCCATGTGTGAAAATGATGTCTCTCACTCCCTGAACCACTCTGGACTCATCAGACCACATGACCTTCTTCCATTGCTCCAGAGTCCAATCTTTATGCTCCCTAGCAAACTGAAGCCTTTATTTCTGGTTAGCCTCACTGATTAGTGGTTTTCTTAAGGCTACACAGCTGTTCAGTCCCAATCCCTTGAGTTTCCTTTGCATTGTGTGTGTGGAAATGCTCTTACTTTCACTATTAAACGTAGCCCGGAGTTCTACTGTTGTTTTTTGATTTGATTTCACCGAATGTTGAATATTGAAATGTGATCGCCGATCACGATCATTCAGGATTTTTTTTTCAGCCACATTTCTTCCTCAAAGACGATGGGTCCCCACTATCCTTCCAGTTTTTAATAATGCGTTGGAAAGTTTTTAACCCAATTTTAGTAGTTTCTGCAATCTCCTCAGATGTTTTCTCTGCTTGATGCCAATGATCTGACCCTTCTCAAACAGACTGACATATTTTCCATGACCACAGGATGTCTTTCAACATGGTTGTTTAAGAAATGAGAAGCAACTCATTGCACCAGTTGGGGTTAAATAACTTTTTTTCAGCTGAAACATAATTGCCCATGTATTATGATCCAATAGGAGGCTCGTACCTATTTGCTTAATTAAATCCAGGTAGTGACTTTTTTTTGGCCAGGCAGTGAACTATTTCAGTCAGAGTATCCATAGAGACATGGTAAGAGTTTTTCTTATATTATTCAAAGAATTCAAGGTAAATTATTTATACATGTAGCAGGTATTAAGCCAGTACAATCACTACTAACAGTTTATATTTTTGTTAGAGAGAATCAGCGTGTCTGTAACCTGTAATTAGACAAGACTGAGACAGAGACTCATTACTGCTTGTGTCCTTGTTTGTGTATCTGCAAGGACTGCCTTTTAATTGTTTCTGACTCAATAAACAATTACATCCAGCATTACAACTGTCTTCTATTATGATGCATTTATATGTTAAATCTGTTTTCCCATCAAATTGCCCTCTTTCATTTATCAGTGAGCTAACATATCACACAACACATTATAGTAACTGCCATTAGCACTCAGTCACAAGATATTAGGACAGCTTTTACATACAGTCTGGAACCTTTACACACAAACCAACATTACTATACTCAATAAATCTATTATACTTTGTGTGGGTAGGTACATAAGCATAAACATAAAATATGACAGAGCTAACAAAACACAAGATATTAATCGCTATGCTACCAAGGCAATTAGTATGCTAACACAGAAAAGCTAATACAGTAAAACAATTATTTCACCCTAAAAACATAGTCTTCATAAAACTGGTTAATGTAATAACAAATGCAATATAATCACAACTGTATGGGGATCATATGCAAATGGTTGGAGGCTTTTACCAACCTGTAATTAGACAAGAGTGAGATGGAGACTCATTACTGCTTGTATCCTTGTTCGTGTATCTGCGAAGACTGGCAGAGCAGAGCTAGGGACGCACCAAAACCCTCTCAAGGGAAGGGAATGTTATTGTTCATTAGCCTTGTCTGTTCATATCCATGTTTCAGAATATGAAGGTTTTGCTGTAGATAAGAAACTGGAATCTGCAACACAAACACAAGCATGTCATTTGTAAATATTGGAGTTATAGGTTAGGCAAGAGTTGGGAATGTGACATCATCATTTTTAAAAGGTTATGTTTAGGCTTTTCACATAAGAACACAATAGCAGCATTTAAGGATTTTCTCTCTTAGGAACCCAGTTTTGAAAATATTGTTTAGGGGCTCTTAAATGCTGTTTCTGTGTGAATGCAAGGCTCAAATGATGGAAAAAACATTTTTGCATCTACAAAACACAGTTGCTGTGTGGAGGGGGCCAAAGTGTTACAACTCACTGTTTTCAGCTATGCATTTGTTTTTTGTGTTTGTGTGTTTTGGAGTGTGCATCATTCATCATTGCAGCAGGTTCCACCATTTGCTGTGCATTTAGCCCTTTGCTGTCCATTTGCACCTGTTGGCCATTATACAATATAATTTCAAATTTTAATGAAAAGACTGAGAAGTGAAAAGATGATCAGTGACCAGCAGTTTGGACATGTTGACAGATGACGTCATGCAAGAGAGTCCATGAATTATGAAGTTTACAAACAATATATGTACTGAAAGTAGGGAGGAGGTGAAAGAGAGCCTGAAGAGGTATTCTCTGGAATCTTTTTAATCCCTCTGGAAGCGAGACAGAATCCATGTGTGAGCTGAGAGGAGTAGAAGTGTTGAAGCTGGATAAGTTTAAGTACCAGAGGTCAACCATTCAAAGCAACAAGCAGAACAAAAAACAGGAGAAGAAAAGAGACAGGCAGGGTGGAGTGTTGGAGACGAGTGTGAGGGAGGATTTGTGACAGGAGGAGAGCTGCAGGAATGAATGGAAGGTTTATAGGACCTGCTGTGATGTTTGGTTTAGAGACGATCTTTAACAAAAAGACAGGAGGTGGAGCTGGAGGTGGCAGAGATGAAGATGTTCAGATTTCCATTGGGAGGGACCAAAATGGACACAATCTAAAATGAGTCCATCAGAAGGACAGTTTGGACATGTGCAGAGGAGAGACAATAGGAAGAGGGACATATTGGACAGAGGATTTTGAATATGGAGTTGCCTAGGAGGAAGAGCAGAGGACAATTTCATGGTAAATTTGACCTGAGGGCCATAGGAGGGTTAACCTAACCCAAAGATGATGTTCCAATGTATTAGGATAAGGCTTTGGTCCCCAGAAAAGCTACTAGTCCTGATAAGTTAGGTGAATATACCAGAAAAAGTCCTAAAAAGACAACAAAAAAAACAAGTATATACATACACAACAATCAGTAGGAATGGGTCGATTTGAAGGTGATGAAACAGGAAACAAAATGTTATCATTTGTCAGATAACTGCTCTTTCTTCTGACCCACAGTCACACAGATGTCCGCATACACACATCAGTGTTTGTCCCTACTTTTGGCATTTCACTCACATAACAAAGACCAAAACAGTTTCTGATGAGTTTCACTTGTGCTCAAGAGCTACTTAAGATGTTTGTTTCTTGAAGAAGAGATACATGTTACAGAGAACAATTTCATCAAATGTTACCTTTGTAGGAAGTGACTAATCTCTTTAATCCCCTGGTCAAATCGCCCTTTAAATAGAGTGACAAATATATTGGGTGGATTAAGAGGTAGAAAAGGGCAGCTGACTCTCCAGAGAATAAACATTGTATAAGAGCTGGAAGCATCAAAGCTGGAGTGTGCTGATAAAACAGGCTGTCCTTGGCCTGAACCTGCTTCACTGTGACTTTTTGAAGATGAATGTTTATGCCTGGCTTGGAATCTTTGCAAGATTGTTTAAGATTCACAATTTCAGACAGTCACTGTACAGTCGCAGCAAAACAGTTGTACATTAGTGAAACATAGAAATAATTAGAAAATGTTTCTAATTACAAAGTCAGAGTTTAGCCCATCTTTATCTGCACCCAATGTTGACACACAGAAGTCCACCTTGAACATTTTGCTTCATGCAGTATGAAAAAACAAGGGAAGCCAGTTTTGCATGGAGTACATTCTGTTAACAGCTTAAGGGATCGACATCCATCCTGACATGAAATCCAAAAGTGTATAGCACATATATGAGTCATAGGCATACAAAAATATTTCTATATTTTTATTCGTGTGGGTGTAAATGCTCAGCATCAAATCCTGAAAGTAGAAGCATCATTCTTCTAAAAAAGAAAACTTTCTGTCTCTAATTATCTCATGAAAGATATTTTGGCAAAAATAAAATCAGGTAGAATGAGATGACAATAAATGTCATGTAAGTGAATTGAAGGTTATTACTGACTTTAAAAACAATCAGAGACAATGATTTTAGCTAAAATAAAAACTGTCTGAACTTTTTGTAACCCCAAAGCTGCAGCCGTAGCTGCACTGACTATGTCTTCATTTGAAAATGCACAGCTTGTCAGGAGATGATGTTAGTGCTGTGAAATGTTGCACATCCCCAGTGCACAACAACGTCACCTGTCAGAAACTCAAGAGGAGGCTGTCACCGCTATTATGCTTTGTGCATACACACTTCAGAAATCCCATTTCGTTTCTCGTCTTTAAACTCAGGAGCAATATAAACACCAAAAATAAAAAGTGGGAGAAGGTGACAAAAATTCTGCAATGTGGAGTTTTTCCAAAGACATTATTTAAAACAATGTTTAAATATTTCAATAGTCTGCAAAAACTGGAGCAAAAATAGTAGATGGAACCTATAGCTCAATGCTAAATCTATTATTCCTAAAAAAATGTGTTTTGTGTTTAAAAAACAGGTGCAGCAATAAGATTCAAAGATCTGATGCACTGATTTCTCACTAACCCAACAATATCTATGACTATATTTATTCCATACTATGTCTTCAGAGACTCACACATTCAGATAATATTAAAAGGTAATTCATGACCGATAAGCGCAGTCCTCAGCAACTTTAATGCCTATAATTCATGGCGGTAAAGTGAATCCCACCAGCCTTCATCAATCTCAGCCTCTTATCAGTTTTTCAAATTGAATTAAAGTCAGTGCCTCGCTCTGAAGGGATTTACAGCAACCTGCTCAGAATATTCTGGGCTTGTGCCTCTTTAGTGTTTGGTCTGAAATGCCAAACAACAATTAATCCCCATGAAATGGAGCTCTGCGGTGCTGACTGGAATTAAGGTCCTAACACGAAGTCAATCAAGAGGATCAGTGGACTCGTAAATGAAACACCAGCAGCCCTGCCACCTCGATATTCTAACTGATGGAAAATGAACTCCGGGCTCATGTTCTGCAGGATCAGAGACACATCAACAATGAAATACCCACGCAATAACATTGTTACATGGAGATCATGGGCTTCAACGCAATAGTTTTATCACATTCAGAAGCATTTTATCTTTGCGGCTCACCAATTTAAGCCTTGCAGAATTTTACATTATGAAATCACAGAAGAGCCATAAACACATTTATCTGTAAAACAATAAGAAAATAACTTATTCAGCTACTGATTCAGCAATACAACCCCTATTTTATGAAGACTAAACACTGTGTCAAATGTACGGTAAATAAAAAAAGATATGACTTTCAGATCTCATAAATATTTTATTTACAACAGAGCATAAAAAACATCATATGCTGAAATTGAGAGCAGCAACAAAGGACAAAAGAAATTAATCTAAAATAGAACATTTGGAGAAACATGCTACAACTTAAGTTCAACTGATTAATAAAATCACAGGCCTTGTATTCTTAAAGGAATTCATTTTGCCGTCCACCTTTCATGTCAAAGTTTTGAACCAAATTCATTGTTTGTTGAGAAATTACAGCATTGTAGCCATTTGGTTAAACCTTGAAAGTAATGCTATGCATGATCTAATGCGATCTCACAAGATGTCTTGTTCGGAGTAGGTGTTGCAGATGACTCTCGGCTACAACAATATCAAGTCTCAATGTCTGTAATATTTACTTAGTTACAGCTATTTTTGTTTTTGCCATAATTAATTAGTTGTGGTGGCCATCTTAAATTGGAGTAAATTCTAAAGTTAATCAGTTGTAGATGTTTATCCAATGATTACTTTCTGCAGGTTTCATTACATTTTGTTTAGTGGTTCATGAGATATTTTGCAGACTGACAAACAGGGTTGATTTCAACTATCAATGTGAATATTTTTAACAAAGTTGCTACATAATGAGTAGCACTTAGAGTATGTGTACGAAGGACCCTCAGCTATTACCACACCACTTTAGCACTATATCTGTAAATCCTACTCAAATATAACCATTTTTGTGTTTTCTAAGGTCAGTTGGCTGGGTTGGCTCTAAATGTCAATGAGTTGTAGAGGTACGTCCAATGAACATTTCCTAAAAAGTTTTATTACAATATTTTAGTGGTTTGTGAGATATTTTAGTAACTGAGTTTACTCTAAATAGTTACTGGCAAAATATTTTAAATATTTTGTGCAATCTGTTAGCTCAAAATATATATTTTGTTTATGACTATTTACTTTGTCTTTTTTATACAGTTAATCACATTGTGACAATTTCTCAAGTGTCCTTAAACAACGCTTAAAAAGGGAGTGATTTATAGATGAAGATGTACCAATGCAAGAGCCCACGTGCGGCTAATGATGACCAATTGACTAATGAGTACTGAGTGCAGTGATGTGTATGGTGGTTACAACCAGTTATAAACCTTAGAGCACTGTGGTAGACATCATCCAACATCTGCAGAGAGTTGGCAGAGGCATTCTTATGAACAATGTCACCATAATCAATAGCTGGTAAGAAAGTGGCAGCTGCAATTCATTTCCTGGCATTCAAAGTTAAACATGATCTGATCTTGAAAAAAAACCTTAGTTTCAATTTCAGTTTCTTTGAAAGGTTTTCAATATGAGGCCTCAAAAAGACATTTGCATCGAATAAAATTCTGACATATTTATTAGAGCCCACAAACTCAATAGAAACACCACATATGGATGTGATAGACGGGAGAACTACTTGCACCGACTTTTTGTTTGAAAATAGCATCCCTTGGTTTTTAATAAGCATTTAGTACCAATTTGAGATTAAATAAGTCTGACAAAATAATATCAAATGCAGATTGTAGAAGCTGAAAAACCTTCTGTTAGCTCAACAATAAACTATTTTATCATCAGCATTAAGAAGGAGAGAGGCATCAGGAATGTTTTGACCCACACTATTTAAATAGATTGTAAAAAGAATGGGTCCTAATACCAAGCCTTTTGGCACACTGTTAGTGACTACTAAATAGCTTGACAAAAGAACATTGTATTGTACACATTGTCTTTGACCTGAGAGGTAGTTAGAAAACCAGCCGACAGTGTGATCTGAGAGCTTATGGCATAAGATACCATGATCTACAGTATCAAATGCTTTGGACAGGTCTAAGTACAATGCAGCACAGTAGTCCTTAGCATCCAATGGTTCAACAACATCATTAAAAGCTTTTACTAAAGCAGTCACTGTGCTGTCATTTCCTGAAGCCAGCTTGATGTGAAAATAAACTATTAAAATAACCCATTAAAACCTATTGTGTATTTTTAAAACATATTTTAAAAACTATTAAAAGAAGAGTTTTAGATGTTTCTCTGCTTTGGCACACCTGATTTGAATAAATGAAAGCTTAAAAGGCTTCTGTTGAACATGAAGACCTGTTGAAGAGCAGAAACAACTAAAACATGCAGGATAGTGGTCTTCCATGACCAGGATTAGACACTACTGATCATTATTGGAGGTTTTATTTCCTGATGTACTCCAAGATCTTAGTTGCTTCATCTTGTATAGTGGCTCTGATGCTCACTAGGTATCTGCCTCCTTTCTTTTTCTAAGTTTACAGTCTCAGGGTGCTGGACTTAAAATAATAAGTTGAAAGCCTCTGTGAATTGTGAGAAGCTTGACTTGATGTCAGTGGCTTCTATCTCCTCCTTTGGCAGGTTATTATACCAGTAAGGTATCTGATGACTTGTACTGCATATGTGTTGATAGCTTAGCCTTTGTTCTTGTCATTCAACTGGCTCTCAAGACCCGCCTTACTCTCTGTAGGTACTTGGTTGTGGCTGATTTCCTTGCAGCCTCATCCTGGTTGCCATTTGCCTGTGGGATTCCAAGGAACGTGTAGCTGCCATGAACATCTGCAATGCTGAATTCACGTAGTTCAACCCTTTCAGTTGTGATCACCTTGCCACTCTTGGATACCATTTGGCCACGTTTATCCAGTCCGAATGTCATTCCAATGTTCTTGCTGTATATCCTGGAGAGGTGGCTCAGTAAGTTATTAAAACCCTTAAGTAATTTTGTATACAGTAGAATCTCTAACTATGAGCATATCTAAATACAAATTTTTAGTGATACAAATGGTGTTGGGGCTTTCCTAATCCAGAATTTGCCAGCCCACCAAAACATATCTATCCACCTGACAAAACACATTAATCAACCCAATGGAACAAATTCCTCCAACAATTAGCTCACCTGCCCACCTCTCTGTGGCTTGAAGTGGAAGAGCTCACTAAAACTGCAAAGCCTCCATGCAAAACATCATCCAAACAAAACTGTACAATGACATCCTTATGGCTCATTTTCATGGTAGTTTGGAGTGTAGATTTTGTGGCCACCTGAAAAGGGATAACATAAATAAAGACACTGAGTCACGATGCTTTCATTCAGGCAGCTGCAGTAAGAAATTAATAACAGTTCAGAAGTTATGTAATCACAAAATTTCTTTCAGTGTGAAGAATTTACATTCTCTTCATCGCTGGTTTTTTACCAAAAATATAATTATTCATCAGTGTTTTAAATTTCAGTTTTCTCTTACTGCCACACAGAATATAACAGGTAAATAAAATAAACCAAAACAAACCTCTATAAAACAGTTTCTTTTATATCTCTTTCACATTTGTATACTCTGTTCCTTACATTCTTATTCCCAGATAAAACAAAAGCTTAAGTTCAGGTGACTGCGGTAAGAATGAGATGTCGTTACTGAGGGCTCCCCCTACTGACATAGGCAGGCATGACTACTCAATCACAGACAATTTCTCAGAAGGATTTAACAGGTACATCACAGATTAATCATTCTTGACAGAAAAACACTTACAGTAGGAATACTTTCAACCAGAAAGTGGTTTTAAAGTGATTTAAACATTACAAAACTTACTTATGTCTAGTGACCCTTCAAACAGCAGGTTTGTTTTTTATGTCACTACAACTGCTTTTGTTCACAATTTATCTAGTTAGACTAACTGCTCTTTGAAAACATTTCAATGTGTCACATAGACAGAAGCAAATGTGACATGAGTCCTGCCAGTCCTACAACTACACCCAGTGTAAAACATTGTGAGAAAAGGCATTCCTTCTGACTTCTCAGAAATCATAATTGAAAGAAACTATTTTTCAAAGCATTAACAATTTTTACTTCTCTATGTGAGCTGTGCCAGTTCATGCCAACTGCAACCTTTTTCGCTGTGCAGGGTTTTTTGAGGGATGGGAGTGACATTGAAATTAATTAATTAATTAATTAATTACATTGCTTTACATTGCTTTCCCCATTTTTTTAATGGGGAAAAAATTGTTCAAAATACAAACCTTCAACATACAAATCACCTGTTGGAATGGAATACATTTATAGTTAGAGGTTGTACCATATATGAACATATAGACTGCTATATTGAAATATTCATACTGTGTAACAGGGACAACTGATGGCATATTGACTTTTGCCTCTTTTACACAAACCCTATTTCAGAAGTCCGGCTCTACTCCACTCTACTCAGCTCGGCTCGGCTCGATAAAGAATGCATCGCGTTCACACCGGCCAGTTTGGTTGTTAGCAGAGGAACGCCTTCTCGTGTTGCAGGGGGCGGGGCCGCGGCGCGGGGGGGGTGTGCTACCCAAACTTAGCACAAGTTGTGTAAACAACGAAAGCGCTATGGACAACGTTGGCCCTGTGTTGTTGCTGTTTTTTAAACTTATGGGGATTCTCCTGAGACTTCAGGAAGAGAGGCGCAGTGGAAGAAATGCTCCAGATGCCGCGATTGTTGCGCAGAGTAGGACAGCTGTTATCCGCCAGAGATTTCAGGCTTTACAGCGCCTTCAGCTGGGGGAAAGACGGCATAAACGTTGCAGGGTAAGCTAACGCTGTTGTTTATATTTCTACCGTTTGCTCTTTATGCTTGCATCTGGTCACACCCACGACCAATGAGTGAACAGGAGCTAAGCTCGCACCGTCCACGAAGCAGGGCCAGCCCGGCTGGCCCTACTCTGAAGCAGGGACCAAAAAAGCAGGGACTGACGTTGAAAAAATGCAGATGTAAATGCTCGCAAAGCGAGCCGAGTTGAGTGAAGCCAGGACCGTTAGGGTCCATGTAAAAAGGGAATTTTTGAAGGGGTGTTCCAAATTGGAGAAAATATCCTAATCACTGCCACTGAATCTGCTATTAGGAACAACAACTTAAGTGAAACGGAGGCAGAAGAACTCAGACTGAAAATAACTGCAACACTCTCCAGTGCCAAGCCACCTCCGTCAAACCTAACATCAGTAACATCATTCAGCCGGGACCAGAACATCACCGTTTTACCAGTTGACAAAGGAAGATGCAGAGTAGTCCTTAACACTACTGAGTACCAGGAAAAAATATCAACATTACTGAGTGACAGCACCACTTATGAGACCCTAAAGTGGGACCCAACCAGCTCTTACAAAAAGAAGGTCATGGATTACCTGCAAAAACTGAAAAAGGACAAAACTATCAATCGATCTTTGTACTACAGATTATACCCGGGGGAAGCCACTCCCTGCCTGTATGGACTCCCCAAAATACATAAGGAAAGAATACCTCTCAGACCCATCAACAGCAGCATGAACTCAGTGACATATAACATTGCAAAACATCTGGCTGGTATTTTAGCTCCTCTTGTTGGAAACACACCCCATCACATAAAGAACTTTGTTGACTTTGCCAACAAAATTCAACATTTGAAGCTAACTCCAGGAGAAACTCTGGTATCATTTGATGTTACTTCTCTTTTCACTTGCATACCTACATCAGAAGCAGTGGAAACCATCAGAAAACGACTCTTACAAGACCATGATTTGAACAACAGGACCAACTTCACTCCAGATCAGATCTGCACCCTGCTGAACCTCTGCCTTTCCACCAATTATTTCAAGTTTAAAGGCAGTTTTTCCAGACAGAAGCATTGTTGCACCATGGGATCTGCAGTGTCACCGATTGTGGCTAATCTCTACATGGAGGAAGTGGAGCAGAGAGCCCTGAACTCCTTTGAGGGAGCTACACCAAGCCATTGGTTCAGATATGTGGACGAGACCTGGGTCAAAATTCAAGCTAAAGAACTTGAAGCCTTCACCAGCCACATCAACTCGGTCGACAACAACATCAAGTTTACCAGAGAAGATGCTAACGACAATAAGCTGCCTTAAATCATCATAAAATCATAAATTATGCCTGTTGTGAAATTAATATATATGTACTTTTTTTAATACTGAACATTGAAAAAAAAACACTTGGCTGTTTTCAGCTTTTTCCCTGATGCCCCTGATGTGTGACTTCCACAGAACCACGAAGGTTCACAGCATTCAGCCATTTATCAGTGAGTGGATGAATACTGATACAATGTGGTTCAGTGTGTTGCAATTAATTGTTCAAACTGACCAGAAAATATCACTGGAGTTTCATTCTTTGGCTTCCCGAAAAATTAAAAACCTTCTCAGTTTTGGATCCATAGGCTCTGACATGGGAATGACTATCAGAACTTGGGTTTGGACCACTTCAAAGAGGAATACCGCACGCTCAGACCCTCGTTAATGCTATAGACTGGCTTCACACCAAGGAAGCAGGACTTTTTGCCAGGAGCAGTCCAAACTATTTTTAATTTTAAAAGAACAGCAAATAGAGAGGAGGACATCACCACAAAGAAGTAGATGAGAAACACGTACTTGTCAAGGTTTGAGGAGATGACGGAGACAAACCTAGAGCGCAGACTCATTGTAAAAATAAAATAATTTAATAAAGTAAATTATAAACAAAACAAAAAGCTGACGTGGCAGCAAAATAATAAACATGAACTAAATACAAACTAAAGCAGAAAACAGAAACATGGCGAGGTCCGGGAACAGGCAGTACTGAAACAAAACATGCGAACAACACCAAGCAAAAAACAATGAACCGACAGAGTGTGGAGGAGAAGACCGGACTTATAAAACACAGTGGATAATAGATAAGTGGACACAGGTGCGTGAAACTCATTACTATCAGGTGGAAATGGGCGTGGCAGCAAAACTGGGTGAAGACTGAAGAAGAGTGGAAAAACACTGGAGACAGGAAGTACAAAAAGGAAAACAAGATAACAAAACCCAGGAAAAACCCAACAAAAAACCCAAAACTTCACAGAACTTTTACTTCAAACGTGACGTAAATGCGCTCTGTCAAAAGTATGAGCTGCTTATAGGCTGACAGAGCAGTTTGTTATTGTTGAAAAAATATAGACAATCAATGTGTGATTAAAGAATGTCATAGGCTGAAATGACTGTTGATTATTTTACTCTGGTGTAAGATTTCATAAACGCTACTGTTGGGTATTTATTTCCCTTACCCTGATAATAGAAACCACATGGAGAGGAATGTTTATCTTTTCTGAAAGCTTTTGTAAAAGGAGAAGTTCCTCGGCAGCAACTAATAGCGTTGCTGTCCGGGAAGCTCTGACCTCTGCATGAGCTATCTTTTTTTATTAAGAGAAAGCAAAGGGTGTGGACTGAGCCAGCCAGAGCCAGTCCAGTCCATAGTACAAACAGCAGAGGACTCTCTGCTTCTTAACCATAACACAGAGGTTTTAGGACGCCAGAAGCTTGCTCTGCTGTGTGTTACCTTGAAAACCCACGGACACGAGCATGAACTTTAATAGCTTGTGTGTTGAGAGCTCGTACGATAGGAATGAACTGCATTAAACTCTCTAACATTCAGTTGTGTCACGTAGACAGTTTTGCACATAAGCACAAAGGCTGGTAACATTAAAAAACCCTAACAGCTACTCTCAAGCGTGCTCACATTTTTAACAAATTAGCATCTGGTTATTATCAAGTTAGTGTTGGGTTAACAACATTGGCTCTCTCCTGCCATCTTTATGTTGTTTTGCAGTGTTGTGATGTCATGACAATGATCTTGGGGTAATCGGTTCTCACCGTTCCATATTCCCAACTTGGTCATTATGCCTGTTGTTTTGTTGGCCATGACAGTCCGGCGATCATCAGAATCCGAATCTGAAGAGTTTTCATCTGATTATGGAGATCCAGCCATCAGTTCAAGTTAATACTGGTATGGTTGTATATCAATTACTCCCACTAAATATTCCGGCATTTCTTTATGTTCAAAAAAGGCTTCTTTTTCCATTTCCACTAGTAAACAACCAAATAGTAGTGATGTTCTTCATTCTCCAGTACTCTTCTAGGGGCCAGTCTGGACACAGCGCATGTCATGAACCCAGGACGGTAACTCCGTCCCACAAATCACCAACTTCGGAAACTATTGACTAAACACTAAAACGATTATTTAAATTTTAGGTCAGAAAAATGGGTCCCTGGAATGTTATATATAAAAGGGTATATTTTATTTTGAGATGGAGACATATGAATTATTAATAATTCATGAGTTATCATTTTCGGGGCACCACCCTCTCAAAAGAGGGAAATATTACATAAGTCTAGTTATCAGTCTCAACATTTAATTACCCTAAATCATGAGTTCTTCACTTCGGATTAAAATCATAATCATATCAAAACACACGCACACTGAATTACATTTTGCACTATTTATGTGACGTTTATTGAACAGACAAATATAACACAAGTTCTGGCAGGTTATGAAAATATTGCACGTTTGAATATGGTAATAAGATACTGATCGAGGCGTTATAATGGTGTGAAGGTTAAACAGAAAGTCTGATCAAATCTAAGAGGTTAAGATTTTGAGGCAGAGAGGGTTTGAGGAATTACTTTGCGTAATGGAAATGACGATTATTATTGTTAATTTGGCCACCTGAGTGAAACTAACTCTTATCGACCAGCACAGAGCACCACCAGAAGTTAGCCAGCAAATGGTTCAAAGAGTTTGTCCTACCAAGAGAAGGATCCGTCTGGCCGCTGTCTCTCGGTACCAATCGGGAACCTTTAGGCCACGGCGGGAGGAAGGTGACCGGGAGGGCTCGTCTCTAGGGCATTTTCCGTCATGGGGAGCTGAGTCGAACCTTCAGCTTGTCTTTAGCAGGCAGGTGAACGACTCTGGGATGGCGGTTTGTAGCTGGTTTTGATGGCTAGGCTGGATGAAGAGTCGGTCTCACAAAGACGACGCAGGGGAATTTAATAAAGGCTCGGACTATTTATTTATTTCACTGATTTACTAAATTAAAGTCGATGTTAACCGCTTAAATAAACTAAGAACTTGTTAACAATAAAATATGGTTTAAAACAAAAATCTGATGAAGTCAGCAACGCGGAAAACAAAAGGTCTAAGATTAAAAGTAGACAGGACGAGGAAAATGCACAGAGAACGAAAAAACAAAGAAGAATCGGGGAGCAGGAATGGGGGAAGCAGAACTAAAGCAGGAACCGGCAACTTTTTAAACAAAGCTGGGGGTTGGCCTTTGCACGCTTACAGTCCCGGAGCCGCGGTTGTCAAAAGAAGGCAGGATGTTTCGGTGGTCATTTAGCCAATGAGCACTACTCCTCTTCAGAGGGGCGTTTCTGTTGACACTTAAGGAGAAACTAACGTAATTTGATCTTTGCAGTCCTTTTCTGCCTCAAAATTAAATTAAGTTAGCAAAAGGGGAAGCAGACTCGATCATTGATTAAATTAAGTCTTCTCACATGAAGTTAATCTCAATGAATCATGGTTATTGGCACTGTAAACACATTGATACACTTGCAGCCTGATGGCAGGATAATGCTCATACTGTTTCATCGGTCATGTGATATGCAAATGAATGAAGCAAAACAGAAAATATATAGACAACTACAAACATTAAAAGATGAAACATGTGACTCTTGTAACTGAAAGGAGAAAACAATATTAGTACAAATATCACATTTTAACATGAGGGTTGCAGTCCAGAAACTTATTTGGAACAGATTAGAAAGTTTACACTTGGTAGGTATAGTTCACTTTATCCTAAGCAGAGTACAGGATGTTGGGGTACTTGGGCTTAACTAGATTTGAAGGAATGTGGTAATTCCTTTGATGTCAGTAGACCGAAGGCGTTGTCTTTTCCTTGAGTTCCTTTCTCAGAATGTAAATTTCTTCCAAAGTACCACTCTTGACACTTTGGTTCCAGTCTTTTAAGCAGAGAGGTCTGAAAAGGGGGTGTAAAAAAGGGAGGAGAATTCTCTCCTCCCAATAAGATCAGAGAAACATCTGGGTTTCTTCTTTAAACACTGTTTTTTTTTTTTTTAGTTTAGGTGAAACAGTCCATTGTTTTGCATTAGGCTGCTAATGCAAAAATAATCCAAACTGACATGTGGCCCTACACATGAAATGTCAAAAATTTTGAGATTTGATTTCAGTTCAACTTTAAAGTTTTCGAAATGCATGACTTAGAAACTTAAAACGAAAGTCCTAAAATCCAAACATTTTGTCCAAATAATTCAATTTGGTTTAAATAAACTGATAGTCACTTTTTTACCTTAAATTTTTAAAGTACTACTTGTTGCTGTGTTTTATCTTGATAAATCCTTATTTTCAAAATATTATTCACGAAAATCTTAGTGTTAGTCTTATTTTTGTTGTGTTGTCTTAATTGTTTATTGTTGATTCTAATTTTTCATGTAATTTTTTTGTAATAAGATTTTAAAGACAAATTTCAGTTTCCTCCCTATCCGATGTAAACATGATAACGGTTCCCTGTGATGAATGAAATTCTTCCCCCAGTTGTTGAGATCTGATAATTGTTAAACTTAACCTAAGGATTAAAGTTCTCATATTTTACACATTTATAATTGACTAACTTTTGGAGTCAACCCCATTCAAGAAAGCCACCACAGCTAAGCAACCTTGGTTGATGCAAAACTGATGCAAAACTAGACAAAGGTTTTCCTGAGAATGGAATCTATAGTGTCAAGGGACTCACAGGTTTGCTTTTTAAAACAGGATGGTGATCCTATCTCAAATCAAGGATGTGCTTTGATTAAAAGATTAAATTTGTCATCAGTGCCCACCGCAGTTGGGTCAGTAAGAGTAGAGCAGGGCTATACAACTGACGGCCCGGAGACCATATTCGGCAAATGGGTGAGCTCAGTCTGGTCCACCAATGAGTTCATTTAAAATAAAAGTAGATTTTAAATCCATCCATTCATCCATCCAATCTCCTCCGCTTATCCGGGGTCGAGTCGCAGGGGTAGCAGCCTAAGCAGGGAGACCCAGACTTCCCTCTCCCCAGCCACTTGGGCCAGCTCCTCCGGGGGAATCCCAAGGCGTTCCCAGGCCAGCCGAGAAACATAGCCCCTCCAGCGTGTCCTGGGTCTTCC
>NC_051446.1:4874350-4878552 GCF_001649575.2 Kryptolebias marmoratus | reverse complement strand
AGGAAGGGCACCCTCCAGTAACCCTTCCAAGGACTCCAAAAAGGGTGGGTAATCTGAACTGCTGTCCGGCGCATAAACGCAAACAACAGTCAGGACCCGTCCCCCCACACGTAGGCAGAGGGAGGCTACCCTCTCGTTCACCGGGGTAAACCCCAACGTACAGGCACCAAGATGGGGGGCAACAAGTATGCCCACTCCTGCTCGGCACCTCTCACCGGGGACAACTCCAGAGTGGAAGAGTGTTCAACCCCTCTAAAGGAGACTGGTTCCAGAGCCAGAGCCATGCGTTGAGGTGAGCCCGACTATTTCTAGCTGGAACCTCTCAACCTCACACACCAGCTTAGGCTCCTTCCCCACCAGAGAGGTGACATTCCACGTCCCAAGAGCCAGCTTCTGTAGCCAAGGATCAGACCGCCAAGGTCTCCGCCTTCGGCCACCATCCATCTCACATTGCACCCGACCCTTTTGGCCTCTCCCATAGGTGGTGAGCCCATGGGAAGGGGGACCCACGTATCGTCTTCGGGCTGTGCCCGGCCAGGCTTCATTGGTGAAAGCCCGGCCACCAGGCGCTCGCCAACGTGCCCCACCTCCAGGCCTGGCTCCAGATTGGGGCCCCGGTGACCCGTGTCCAGGCGAGGGAACACTGTGTCCAATATTTTGACTCATCATAAGGGGTCTTTGGGCTGCAATTCGTCAGGCCCCTCACCTAGGACCTGTCTGCCTTGGGTGACCCTGGTAGGGGCATGAAGCCACTGACAGCATAGCTCCTAGGATCATTGGGACACTCAAACCCCTCCACCAAGATAAGGTGGCAGCCCAAGGAGAGGTAGATTTTAAATAAGAAACAAAAATATGTGAAAGAAACATTTGAAAAATCTGAAATGACATATTTTTTTAGAGAGGTGATCCTGCCAGTGAGTTCAGTTAAAATAAAACTAGATTTTAAATCCTCAATTAAATTTATGTAATGACAATAATTCCAGATGTCTGGTCCCCGAGTTTTCAGTAACTGCAGCTCCCTGAGCAATTTAGTTGAATAGCCCTTCAGTAGAGTTATTTGCATATAGGAGTTTTTCTATGATGATGCTGTTTCTGGTAATTTCATTTGGCATGCTCCAGTACAGGTGCTGTGGAAGGCAGCTAAGAGCTCCAGATTGTCACATACTGTACCTACATATTGGTCACTGCTGATATTGTGCCTTCATTGTGTTAAAACTAAAAGTAACCACCCATCCATCTGCCCTCACTTCATCTACCTCAATGTCTTCTCTAATTGCATCCATATATATAATTTTTGTCTTTTTCCTGGCAGCTGCATCTCTAACATCCTTCTACCAATATACCCACTGTCCTTCCTCTGCACATGTCCAAACCATCTCAGTCTGCCCTCTCTAATTTTATTTCCCAGTTGTTCAACCCTTTGCTGTACCTCTGATGACCTCATTCCAAATCCTGTCCATCCTTGTCCCTCCCAAGGAGAACCTCAACATCTTCAGCTCTGACACTTCCAATTCTGTCTCCTGTCTTTTTGTCAGTCCCACTGTCTCCAAACCACACAACATGGCCGCTCTCACCACTGTCTTGTAAACCTTTCCTTTGACCTTTGCTAACAGCTTTTTGTCACAAATCACTCCTGAAACTTTTCTCCATCCACTCCATCCTGCTTATACTCTCTTTCTCACCTCTTTACAACACTTCCTGTTTTCCTGGACAGTTGACCCTAAGTACTTGAAGTCCTGCACCTTTGTGACCTCTGATCCTTGTAGCCTCACTGTTCCACCTGCCTCCCTCTCATTCACACACACATGTACTCTGTCTTTCTACGGCTGACTTTTATCCCTCGTCTTTAAAGTGCATACCTCCATCTCTACAAGTTCTCTTCTACCTGTTCCCTGTTCTTACCACAGATCACAGTGTCATCTGCAAGCATCATAGTAAACCAAGATTACTGCCTGACCTCAGTCTATCCATCACCAGAGCAAACAAGAAGGGGCTCAGAACCAATCCTTGATGCGGTCCCACCTCCACATTGAAGCCATCTGTCACTCCTACAGCACACCTCACCACTGTCCTGGTGTCCTCATACATGTCCTGTACCAGTCTAACATACTTCTCTGTCACTCCAGATGTCCTCATACAACACCACAGCTCCTCCCTGTATGCTTTTTCTAAATCCACACAAACACAATGAAGTTCTTTCTGACCCTCTCTGTACTTCTTCATCAGCATCCTCAGAGCAAAGATGGTATCTGCAACAGTTTTTATGATCTCTTCTGTTCTTTCCTTTTTTATTCTCTTCATTCTCAGCTCCTCAAAGTACTCCTGCCATCTTCCTATCACACTCTCCTGTCTTGTTAGAATGTTACAGTTTCTATCTTTAACAAGCCTAACCTGCTGCACATCATTTCCAGCCTTGTCCCTCTGTCTTGCTAGGTGGTACAAGTCCTCCTCTTCCTCCTTAGTGTCCAGCCTCTTCTACAATTCATCATACGTCTTCTGTTTTTCCTTTGCCACCTCCCTCTGTGTCCTACGTTATATCTCCTTATATTCCTGTCTACCCTCTTCAGTCCTCTCAATGTCCAATTTCTTCCTGGACAACTTCTGCTTCTGGATAACTTCCTGCACTTCCCTATTCCACCACCAGGTTTCTTTATCATCATTTCTATGTCCAGATGACAAACCAAGTACCTTCCTACCTGTCTCTCTAATCACTGTGGCTGTAAAAGCCCAGTCATCTGGAAGCTTTTCCAGAGCTTCTTTATGAACTCCTCACAACAGTCTTCCTTCCTCAACTTCTTCAACTTAGTCCTCTTCTCTGCATTTACTCGTTTCCTCTTCTTCACCACAACAGTCATCCTACACACCACCATTCAATGCTATCTAGCCACACTGCCCTGCCACAACCTTACATTCCACAATCTCCCTCAGGTTACCTCTTCTACACAGAATGTAGTCTATCTCCATTCTCCTGCCTCCACTCTTATAGGTCACCCTGTGTTCCTCCCTCTTTGGAAATAGGTGTTGACTACAACCATTTCCATCCTCTTGGTAAAATCCACCACCATCTGTCCTTCCTGGTTCCTTTCCTTGACACCAAAACTGCCCATCACCTCCTCATCTCCATTAAGATATGTTCTGATCACCACTCTCTCCTCCCTGGGAATACTCTCTGTCACTTCATCGAGATCCTTCCAGAATTTCTCTTTCTCTTCTACATCACATCTAAAACATGGAGCAGAACCACTGACACCACTGAACATCAGACCTTCTTCTTCTACCTTCAGACACACCACCCTATCTGACAGTCTTTCCACCTCCACTACATTCCTTGCTAATTCCTCCTTCAGAACCACCCTTACTCCATTTCTCTTCCTATCCACACCATGGTAGAACAGCTTAAACCTGCCCCAGTGCTGCGAATAACCCTTACCATCTACCCAGGCTTGAGATGGGCACGAGAGATACACTGGCTTGTGTTTCCTAGTGGCTGTTTTTTTTCCATGTCAGTTCAATGTAGTTCTTCCTTCTAGGGCAATTTTTCATCTTTTCAATAATCATTCATAACTGTACTACTTTTGTACATACTATTTTCTATTTCATTGGCTGCATCTTTTTTTTACCAATTAGATATATAGCTGCTGATTACTGGAACTGAGCTTTATATATTATTGACAGAAGAACACAGAGAAAGTAAACAGCAATAAAAAGGTTCAAGTCTGTGTAGGTAGGTGTATCCAACAACACATGTATAACCAAAACAAAGGAAAGGGACATGAAGACAGTATGAAAGGGGCAGACATTTCTTCACTGAGGACTTACAAGGTACCAGAGTTGGGATCTCAGACACTTCGTTTTAACAGTAAAGTTCATTCTTCTTCATGTTCTTGTGACCGTCATGAGCTGTCAGTCATTGCTGTTGATCAGTGGCTGTGCTTCAGGGGGTGAGAAGGCCCATTTTGCCAAGAGGTGTAAGAACTGAAAAGAACAGGTTGGCTTGTTGAGTCCCTTATAGTATTTGCAGGAAATGTGCTGATGAACTCTCAGATGGATAAACTCCCAGCTTCCAGGTCATGATCTGAGCTCCTGATGCAGTTTTTCTCAGTAAAGTCAGTATCTCACTGGGCTGTGACTGTAGATGACACACAGTAAAAGACATTTACAAGAGAATCTCCAAAATGTCTCTAAATGTTTGTGTGGTTTTT
>NC_051446.1:4849506-4873922 GCF_001649575.2 Kryptolebias marmoratus | reverse complement strand
AATCATCAAAATTAAACGAAATAAACATTTGAAATATATGAGTTTGTATGTAATGTATGAATATAATATACAAGTTTCACTTTTTAAATGGAATTACTGAAATCAATCTACTTTTTCATGATATTCTAATTTTATGACCAGCACCTGTATTTGTGCATATCACCACGGAGACTTGTTCCTGCAAGACATGACCTTCACTTTAATGGGACCAATGGAATCAGTGATATCTGAAATTTTACAATGGAAGTTATCTCCCAACTTGTCTATGAGGTTACAGCATAGAGGTGAGGTGGAAGAGTAGATTTGATTAAAAGTTTCTGCTATGTTGTTTATAAAAGAACGTTTTGTGATAACATCTGTTTATTAACAAAGAAAGAAAAAGAAAACAAAAGGCTGATGTGGCAGCAAACAACAAAGTAACAAAAAACGTATAAAAGTGGAAACATAGAGCTTGAACGTGGCATAGAAAAAACTCAGGAGCATGGACATCAAACAACAGATGGAAAAGAATGAACCAGCGAGGCATAAATGAAAAGTGACTGGTTTTACAGAATTAGAGGGTGAGTGGGAAATGGGTTACAGCTGGGACATACCAAGCAACAGGTGATGTGGGAGTGGTAGGCAGACTGGAGAATTACAGAGCTGAGAACAGGTGAATAGTGACACAGGAAACACAAAGAACAAAACATTAATCCAGAATACAAAAATCCAAGGAGCAAAACTAGATATACACCGAAATGAAAAACACAAAGATCCAAAAAGTAAAATACATATAGGAAAATAACAAAGACCAACTCAATTAATGGCAGCCTCGACTGAGCCAATATGGTGAATATATTGTGAATGCCTCTCAACTACTATCACTTCAAATTTTAGCATGATATCTGTAAAAGTGACAGAATTGAAGCCATTTTTGTGTGAACAAAGTTTGCTTTAGCTGTAGTCACGTGAACATCAAGCTGCATGGAGATGGTCTTATAGTATTTGCCTTTAACGTGCTGTCAATAATTTCCTTTCTTAGTTCCTGAGGCAACTCTGTTTTTAGCTTAATCACTGTGGCACACCATGATACCAAACAATACAGTGACTACTTTTTACCCTTTCAGTTTTAATGATTTTTGTTTGTGTGTGCATGTGTGAGGAGAACACAAACCACAATCACATAATAAATAAATTGAACAACCTTGCTGTTTAAGGAGAACTTTCCATTGTTTAATGCAGTTCAAATGTGGTCCATTAGTGAAGGTCTGACATAAACCAGCGTATGTCAGAGGAGTGGAACCAAAAGCCAGACACAGAGGCGAACTAAAAGGTAAGTGATTTTATTTACAGGTGAAATATGAAATGTACATCTAGGTTATCGTCAGGAAGATCTGAAACGGGTGAGGAGGCACAAGGTGAGTCTCAGGTATTGAACTGCTTGAGGAGTTAGGAATTGGTGAATCACTGTTCTTCTGTCTTACTGTTCCAGGAGCGTTGAGGAGCGTGGAAGAGCGTGGAGACGACGAGGAAAGGGGAGGAGGCAGTCCAGGCCAGGAGAGAACATCCGGAGCTCCAGTGGCAGGTAAGTTCCTTAAGGTAAGCGTGAGAGCAGAGTCCGAGAACGAGAGACCAGATCCAAAAACAAGACACGACCTGAGGCACAGTAAACAACACAAGACATGGGTTACCTGGAGTAGATGTTAGTCAGACAACCAAGGGGCTGTAGATTCTTCCCAGAAGGTGCAATGCTCCAGCGATGATCTGAACCTGAGTGGAGCCTTAAATACAGGTGTTGCTCATCACGGAAATCAGCCACAGCTGAGGAAGAGAGTTACTGGAACAGCCAGCAGGGCGGAGACAAAAACCAGATCATCACAAGATCATAGGTTGTTCTTTGCATATCCTGGGTGGAACTCCTGAAGCTGAGAAACCTTGACAGTAGCTAGATTCAGACCTCTTTGGTTATCATAGCTACTTATCAGGAACAATTCAGTTTATCTCCAGTCTAATGTCCTCCGCATAGTTTTTGGCTTGTGTTTCCAAAATGTTCTTTAGACCAACTGAATGTTTGTAACTGGCTCAGATCGTTGGATGAAGCAAACAACTCTGGTCCTCAAAGTTCAGTTCAACAAAGGTGATTTAACAGTTTGTTGGTTTGTTGAAGCTCAGACTTGAGTCAGAAAGTTGATAGCTGTTGTCATTGTATTTGCAGGAGATAAGATGGGAACTCAGTTTCAGCCAGAGTAAGTCAGCAAGTTTCTGCTAACGATCAGGCTGTAAGAAGGTTGATTGCCCAATGGTCTTTTTTGTTGAAATCCAAAACAAACAGCACTCAGCACAATCCTCTTTGTGCTGGGACAGAAGATAGAGCAACAGGTGATATGGCTTCACCTGTTGCATCTTGATAAATGTGATGACAGATGCAGTCCCATAAGCTTCTTTAATCTATGAGGCTGTGCTTATCTAAAACAGCATATGACAGTTTAACACATGTAGTACATGAACATCCTGTATGAGATAAAAACTTGATAAAAACTAATTTAATTTAATGAAATACTTTAAACCATTTTCCTTATCCACTGTTACCAGGGAACTTTGAAACAAAACATTCAAAAGTGGTGAAGGATAATGTATCTCATTAAAAAGTCTATGTGATAGCATTTGTGTAAACAGAAGGGAATTAAAAATTTAACATTTCTTTCAGCACATCAAAAATGTATAAATATTATTATTTTAAAAAGTCTTAATACATTTATAAAAGCAACTTTAGGAATAGTTTCTTTTTTCCCAGTCTCTATCTGTGTATCTCTCAGGAGTGGAGTTGTAAGAGCAGGGTGTTCCATAACAATTGACAAGAAATTCATAAATAATCCTCTGGTTGCTTTAGAAAGGAAGGTCACTTGAGTGCCTCGTGCTCCATTTAATATAAACATTACTCCTCAGTTACTGCACAATGCAGAGGTTTTTGTTTAAGATAAGACCAGTGTTTTTCTTGACGACCAGGTGACTATTGATCAAAAAATGACTGTTTCATCATGCTACACACTACTGATGCAGCATTCATGCAGGAATGGATTCAGCCCACAAGGAGGGTCTTCTTGTGATGCCTTACAAATGAGGATATATCTTGTGATGTTGATGAAATATTTGAAATATTAAATATAATAATATAATATAATATATGAAATATTTTGGTCAGATCCATCTTGTTGAAATGCTGATGCCTAGAGGTTTGTGTTTGTTTTTTACCTACAGTAACCATGATTGTGTTAACCATGATTGGGTCACAAAAAGGTCAGACAGTTTTTTTTTCAGTTTAAGTCATCCTCTGTGATTGTTTTTACAGTGTGAGGATTCCGGTTTTTTGGTTCCGGTTCGGGTTTTTGTTGTTTCCTTTTTGGGTTTTCATGTCTCGGTTTTGGCTCTCCTGTCTGTGATTTCCGTGATTACGTTTGTCTAGTATTTAAGGGCACCAACTTGTTTCAGTTGGGCATCGGGTCCTCGTCTTTTCATGTGACTATGTTTTTGGAGTCTAGGAAGTGTCTACGTTTTTGCAGATTAAAGAGATTTTGATTAAAGAGATTTTTACCTCACCTGCTGCTCTCTGGTCCTCATCTTGCCTTGGAACCTTGGGTCTGTGATAGTACCGTGGTTTGTGACAGTAGGACCCGACCACAACTATGGAGCAGGCAGGAGGAGTGTTTTGGGACCAGGCGGCGAGGGAGCTTTTTGGTCCCTTCCATGAAGATTGTTCGAGTTTTTGTGCCACGGTGAGAAGGTACTGTGGAGCGAGAATTGGTACTAAGGCTGCCTCACCAACTCCTCTGATGGTCAAGGAGTGTGTTCGGGCTGCTCAGGCCCTCGTGGATGTAGCTACCTTTCTCCCTTGGGTGGGGACCCTCCCCGGAATGAAGGCGGTGATCTGTGAGGCCAGAGAAGACATCTCACGTTGGCGCTCCTGGCGATGGACCCTGTTCGTCGCGTCACCACCACCTGTGTCTAGTGAGTCCGCGGCTGAACCAGAAGTGCCCGCGGCTGAACCAGAAGTGTCTGCGGCCGAATCCGAAGTGTCTGCGGCCGAATCCAGTGTGTCTGCGTCTGGAAGCTGCCTTAGGGAGGGGGTACTGTGCGGATTCCGGTTTTTTGGTTCCGGTTCGGGTTTTTGTTGTGTCCTTTTTGGGTTTTCATGTCTCGGTTTTGGCTCACCTGTCTGTGATTTTCGTGATTACGTTTGTCTAGTATTTATAGGCACTATTGTTTCAGTTGGGCGTCGGGTCCTCGTCTTTTCATGTGACTATGTTTTTGGAGTCTAGGAAGTGTCTACGTTTTGGCAGATTAAAGAGATTTTGATTAAAGAGATTTTTACCTCACCTGCTGCTCTCTGGTCCTCATCTTGCCTTGGAACCGTGGGTCTGTGATAGTACCGTGGTTTGTGACATACAGTCAGTAATAAGCTTGATTTAACTTACATTACATTCATCGTTTTCAGTTTGTTACCTAGTTTTATTTTTGCCAAAATTTGCCTTCATTAGACATAGTGCCTATAAAATGTTTTCTCCCTCTTGGATGTTCTATACTTTTATTTCTGTCATAAATCAAATATGTTCATCATAAATTGGCTTTCTGTACAAAAAAACTGCTTCATTGTCAAAGTGAAATCAATTTCCTATAGAGTAATACTAAGTTTAAAAAAATGTAAAGTGAAATAAGTAGTTGCATAAATATTCACTCCTAATTCAATTTAGAGGAGAGATAGAAGAAAAGTACAAGTCAGGGGATGACACTTTTCTTTTTTATGATTCCAAGGTCCTAAACATCCCTATAGATTTGTTAACTTTGTCATTAAGAAGTGGAAGGAATATGGAACGTGTAAATCTACCAAGAGCAGGTCGTCCTCACAAACTAAGTGACCATGCAAGAAGGAGAATAGTGAGAGAGACCACCAAGACCCCTGTGAGCTCTCTGAAGGAGGTACAAACTTCAGCAGGTGAGATGGGAGAGACTGAGATACAACAACGGTTGTCCTGGTTCTTCACCAGACTGAGCTTTATGGGAGAGTGGCAAAGAGAAAGTTAATGTTGAAGAAAACTCAGATGAAATCTCCACTAGGGTTTGTCTCGATTGTTTAGAGAGACTAGTCCAAATTTAATGAGTTTTTCTCATATTTCCTTTAACAGAACTCCTGGGGATGTTTGCAGCTATGGAAATCCTTTTGTATCCATCCCTTGACTTGTAGTGTTCAATAATGTTTTCTCTGATTTAAATTAAGACAGACACTTTCAGGGGGATGATTATGTATGCAATTACTTTTTTTACATTACGTATTTTTATTTATTTGGTATAAGTCTGTAAAAACTTCATTTTACTTTGACATTAAAGAGGGTTTTTTTTAATTATTTTTTCTTGAACAATGCCAATTATTTTGACCATGACTGAGTTATGACAGCATTGAAAGCATAAACATCAAAGGGAGGTTATAACATTTATAAGCACTGCAAGAGACAAAAAGCTTTTATGAAGAGAGAAGAAGAATCATGCTTTTGTTTTTAGGATCCCATCTTTATAGGAATAATGCTTAGTACTTAACAATGAAAATAAAAAGTATGAAAAAAAATGTTTACGTAAATTATTCATCCATGTGGTTCTATCAGCTGTTGATTGATCAACAAGTACACATATGACTGGATTGCACAACAACAAGTAAACAGCAACTACAAAAAAACAAAAATGCCAGGATCATGACAAGTTTGGATTAATTTTCTCTACAATAAATTTTCTGCATTTGGTGTATCACTTAAATTTGTTTTACAACCCCAATTCCAATGAAGTTGGGACAATGTGTAAAACATAAATAAAAACAGAATAAGATGATTTGTAAATCATTTTCAACCTATATTCAGTTGAATACACTAGGAAGACAAGATATCTAATGTTTAAATTGATAAACTTTATTCTTTTTTGCAAATATTCACTCATTTTGTATTTAATACCTGCAACACATTCCAAAAAAGCTGGGACACGGGCATGTTTATCACTGTGTTGAATCAACTTTCCTTTTAACAACAGTCAATAAACGTTTAGGAACTAAAGACACTAATTTTTGAAGCTTTGTAGGTGGAATTCTTTCCCATTCTTGCTTCATGTACAACTTCAGTTCCTCAACAGTCTGGGATCTCCGTTGTTGTATTTTGCGCTTCATAATGCATCACATATTTTCAATGGGCGACAGGTCTGGACTGCAGGCAGGCCAGTTTAGTACCTGCACTCTTTTACTACGAAGCCATGCTGCACAGAATGTGGCTTGGCATTGTCTTGCTGAAATAAGCAGTGGAGGAGTTGAAGTATCTCGGGGTCCTGTTCACGAATGAGGGAAAAATGGAGCGGGAGATCGACAGGCGGATTGGTGCAGCGTCTGCAGTGATCTGTTGTGGTGAAGAGAGAGCTGAGTCAAAAAGCGAAGCTCTCGATTTACCACTCGATCTACGTTCCTACCCTCATCTATGGTCATGAGCTTTGGGTAGTGACCGAAAGAACGAGATTGCGAATACAAGCGGTTGAAATGAGTTTTCTCTGCAGGGTGTCTGGGCTCTCCCTTAGAGATAGAGTGAGAAGCTCGGTCATCCGGGAGGGACTCAGAGTAGAGCAGCTGCTCCTCCACGTCGAGAAGAGCTAGTTGAGGTGGCTCAGGCATCTGGTTAGGATGCCTCCTGGATGCTTCCCTGGTGAGGTGTTCCGGGCACGTCCAACTGGGAGGAGGCCCAGAGGAAGACCTAGGACATGCTGGAGGGACTATGTTTCTCGGCTGGCCAGGGAACGCCTTGGGATTCCCCGGGAGGAGTTGTCCCAAGTGGCTGGGGAGAGGGAAGTCTGGGTTTCCCTGCTTAGGCTGCTACACCTGCGACCCCGGATAAGCGGAAGAAGATGGATGGATGGATGGTAAAGTCCTGGACTGGATACTTAATCATCGCTTCACCTGTCATCCTGGTATCTCACGTATTTTAACCTTCACTAAAAGATACTTATGGTGGCCTACTATGATCTCGGATGTCAAAGACTTTGTTACAGCCTGTCCCACTTGCGGCAGAATTAAGAATAGCAACCAAAAACCCGCGGGTCTTCTCCAGCCTCTACCTACACCTGCACATCCCTGGTCCCTTATCGCCCTGGACTTCGTTACCCCCCTCAGAAGGTAACTCAGTCATACTAACCATTGTCGACAGGACTGGAATCGGCACTTAGGTGTGTTATCAACAACAACCCCACTTCATGGTGTAAGCACTTACCTTGGGTAGAGTATGCACACAATTGCCATACCTCAACAGCCACAGGGTTTTCTCCGTTAAAAGTTTAGCAGACACTCTTTACCAGTTGGTGGCGGTATTGATTCCTTCAGTTGTTTACCATCCACCAATAAAAATCAAGAAGAAGAAGAAGAGACAATTTGAGAAGTAGCATTAGCAATTTGGCGGAACATTTTGGGAGTTAAGTGGTGGCAGACAACAAAAATGTTTTTCAAGAGTAGTCGAGGGAAGAACCAAAAGTTAAACAACGTTTTTTTTAACTAAATCAATGACGTCATGACATCGGTCAGTGTGCGTTCGCGCCTACAGCCGGTGTTCTAACGATCTGTGCTTCCTCGTCAGATTTTCCTACCGTAGCACAGCTAAACAGCTATGTCTATCGGTCGGTGCTACCCATCAAAAACTGCTACCATCATGTTTACAAACCTAAAACTATAGCGGTTCGTGTTAATGTTAAATATCATCGGATACTGAAGTGGAAGCATAGGAGGTATGGTTAGCATAGCATTGGAACAATTTATATCCACGACGAAAACCACAAAAATCACTTCCTTCATCAGAATATCCTACCTGTTAAATATAAGTGGGTAGCACAAATAGATCTATGCATTAAAAGCAGCAAGTGTCTGAAAAACATCACAACTTACATACAAAAACTTAAAAAAGCACAAAAAATACTTCAAAAACACTTCACAGAAATAAATTTGACTTGTGTGAATTTTTTATGTACAGATATGCATCTTTTAATGGTTTAAAATTTAAAAAAAAAGAAAAATCTAGTTATTTCCATGCAGTGTACAGAAAGAGGTGTTGTTCAGCTTGTAGGGCACCACAACTGCTTCCACCCACCTCCATTATCATCATCATATGAAATAACTTTTTGTCACAACAAAAAATAGTGTCTGGTAAAAAAAAATTATTTCCACCCCTGGTTGCCTGTCTCGGAAAGCCCTGTGTGCCTTCCTACCAGCCGCCCCCCGCCCATCCGGCTCGTTGATAACATCCCGCTTACACTGTGCGCACCTGAATGTCCGACGCCTTGGTCATGGTTTTCAATTCCTGGTGAACTGGGAGGGGTACGGCCCAGAGGAAAGGTTGTGGATTTCTAGATCCTTCATCTTGGACCCCTCCCTGATCTTAACCTTTTACAGAGAACATCCGGACAAGCGGCCTAAGTCACCTGGAGGCGATGTTTGCAGAGGGGGTACTGTGGCATTCTGCCATGTTGCTTCTTGTTTGCTCTCTCCTGTTTTCTTGATTGGTCAGCAGCTTAATCATCACCAGCTGCAGCAGATCAGGATCGTCTGCTTTCGGGGTTCTTAAAGCTGTTTGGAGGATCAGATCGACGATGAAGCATCGCTTATGTTTGTAATGCATCTCGGCCACTAGAGAGTTCTGTTACCTGAAGTCTGTTAATTTGTTTGTCTTCTGTGTATGCTCAGAGTTTCTGCCTCCTTGAGCTTCCTGTAAATGATCTTCCCCAACCGTCTTCCTAAGGACTTATCCGAGAGCCACTCACCCGATCCAATCTGCCCTGAAGCCTGTCTGCCTCTGTCCAATTCAGGAACCAACCTACCTGGGAACCATCCACTTGTAAATACTTACCACCCCAATCTTCTCCTCCGTGCTGAGTCTTTCTCACTTACCCGTAAGAGCAATTTCCCCGTCTATATTTTGACAACGGAATTCCTGCTGACAACAATATACTCACCTCTGACCCTTCTTTCCAGATCCGGACCCACTCTCCTCCCTGCACTGTAAATAAAGCCACTTACCTTATTCTCTGTCTCCTGAGTCTGTCTGTCGCTGAGTTGCTCGCCTTTTGAAAACTTATGAAAACCTGATAGTGATGTTGCACTGTTATTTTTTTCATCAATAATGCATGAAATATTTTTTAGCACATGGGGCAAAAAATTTTAGATATAGTAAAACTTAAGTAAAATAGGGTTTGGAATACTCAAATACATTACGATAATTTACATGGACTTTTTGAGTAGAAATAAATCAAACTAGCTTAAATGAAGTAATTTAAAACCTAATATCACCCAAACTTTAGAGTTAAAATTAAGTTGATTTTAGAGGTCAAAGCAAATTATGTTAGTTGTACTAAACAGATCAATTTGAAGAAACTAGAAAAGCCACAGGATATGTACTCAATCATGATATAGTGCAATGTTTTGTTCATTGTTGAAACCAGAATGCAGGCAGACTCAAAAAACATCCAAAGTAACTGATTTATAAGGAAAAAGGAAAACAAAAAAGGCTGACGTGGCAGCAAACAAAAAATAAACCTACATAAAGAGGATCACTGGAAACGCGAGCAGGGAGACACAAAGACCAGACTTGACTGAGGTAAGAACAAACATCACAGAGGAAAGAAAACAGTGGGTAGTCAGTGGCAAGAGAATGGCTTTGGAGAACTGTGGGTGAGTGGGAGATGAGCTACTGCTGGGAGATGATGAGAAACAGGTGAGGTGGTCATGACAGGCAGGCTGGAAAACCACAGAACTGAGGCAAGACATTACAGTCATACACTGTATATTAACATGAAACACAAAGATCACAACAAAAACAACAACAAACAAACTAAGAAGATAAATCACAGAGCTAAACATGAAACTCAAACACAGAAGATAACAAGAACAACTCAAAAACACACAAATCCTGACATATAGTTGAAGTAACTCAAAAAGATGCATGTAAAATGTTATCTCATTTTTTTAGTTGAGCCAGTATATTATTTTTTAGAGTGTACCATCAGTCAATCCCTTACACAGACATCACTACTTGAAAAAGGCAAAAGCCATTGTGAAAGACATCACTGTAATAATTTATGACTAATGTCTTTCAGAAGATCAGTAAAGTATGTTCCTATCACTCACCTGGGAAGCAACTCATTTAAGCTCTAACCATCAAGGAGACTCTTCAGAACAAACAGGACACACAAACAGACTAAAAACAGCTTCTTCACAAATTTCCATAGGACTGTTTAACGCTGAGTCTGTCAGTATTTTTCACTGACTATAAATAAACAATGCTACAGCAGAAAATGAAAGTTTTATTCTCAGGAATGCTCATGTGCAATACCATCTGTAAATAGTTGCTGATTTCACTTGCTGGATATTTTTAGATTATGTTTTTATAATTTTGGTTTGTTTTCATACACTTTGGCATTGTCACAAACAATTTTATTGTGCCACACAATAACAATAAAATATTTTTTATTCTTCTTACCAAGTAATCTTTGTATTTTACAATGAGATGTCTGTGTTTATCAACATGTAGTTTGATTCACTCTTCCTCAGCAAATTGCTCTGGCTGGCTCAGGTTGAAGGATGGCGTCTCCACACTGCAGTTTTCAGATCTTTTTACAGATGTTCAACAGGATTAGATCTGGGCTCATGGAGGGCCAGTTAATAATAGTTCAATGTTTTTCTTTCAGCCATTCTTGGTGTTTTTAACTGTATGTTTTGGGTCATTATCTTGTTGAAAGACCTGCTGCTGAGGCTGAGCTTTCTGACACTAAGCAGTATGTCTTCAGACTTCATTGTGCCCTGCACTGATTCAAGGTTCACAGTGCCAGATTTAGGAAAGCAGCCCCAAAAGAAAACTGAGCCTCCTCCGTGTTTCATAGTAGGTATGTTCCAGTTTTGTCTCATCAGTCCCAAAAACTTCTCCCAGAAACTTTGGGACTTGTTTTCTGTCAATAGTGGAGCCCTCCTGGGTAATTTTCCAAAGCTTTTTTTCTATTATAACTAGCCGTTGGTTGGCTACAGTCTCATGAACATTTTACTTTGTAGTTGTTGTGGAGAGAATTCTTGGGTGCTAATTCATGATGGTATGCAGGAAACAAGATGCGGTGTCGGTCAGGACACAGGAATAATGAGTCAGCGATGATTTATCTCCTTTAGCAGGCTTCACTCGTCGTGCACTTTATTGCGAGAACTCAGTGTTGTAACAGTTCTGTAAATGACAACAATAAACAACATATTTAAATATAAATCTTTACAAAAGAATTGCTTAAACAATATACAAATGAGCTATACACCATAATAATAACTCAAAGTCTCCGTCTATATGTTCAGCAGCTTAGGCGATTTAACAACACCATCTACTGGTTAATTTGCACATTACACAATGTTAGCACCATTTTTGTATGCTTGTACGTTCATGAATGCATTGGTTTTTGTGTTTCTATTTGAATTATTTAGATAAGTAAAAATGTACTTCATTTTTGTTATTTATTCTTTGGAACTTATTGTTTATTTAGGTTGTTGTTGCGCTGTATGACCATAAGAGACGCTGCTTTGGTATATGATTGTGTAACTCAAGAAGAAGTAATGTTGTATTCTGTGCAGAAGAAGAAAAAAGTGATGGCGTTCAGACCCATCATCCAGTATTGCGTAGGTCTCTAGTACCCTTGGCCCGCTCTGGAGGATAACACGACACAACTTGAGTAGCACTTGGTTGCTTCTCGCTGGCCGATCAACATACAGAGTCTCTGACAAGAACGCGGGGTTATATGTCCAGAGAGCAAGACCAAAACCAGACACGGAGACAGCAGCTGAGGTTAAGTGCTTTATTTACAAAGTGGTATATCTGTACAGTGCGGGTGTTGAGGTAGGATCTGGAAAGCAAGAGGGACAGGGTGAGTCTCGGGCACCAATCCTACTGTCAGCTGAGCACTGCATAAATGACTTAGTTCTGTTCTTTGGTCTTACAGGTCCAGGTGGAGTCCAGCGGCGAGGAGGAGATGAAGGAAGCGTTCAGGTGATCCAGAAACTCGACTAGCCAGTAATCCCGTCCAGGTGAGTATCCAGTTGTTCCAGGTAAGTATCCGTGAGTCCAAGGTTCTGTGACGTGGCCAGATATCTACAACAAGGTACATAGAAAAACGTAGTCAAAACTTGGTTAAGGCTCTGGTTAGAACCGGGGGCTGCGAGTCTAACCCAGGAGGTTCGATGCTCCAGCGTAGGTCTGGTCTCAGCTGGAAGCTTAAATACCGGCAGTCTTCATCAGCTGAATCTGGATCACCTGTGGAGGAAGAACACTGGAGGAATCGCCCCAAGGCGGGGCTAGAAACTCCAGATCCCTACAGTCTCTGAAACAGAACTCACTAGACATGTGCTTGTCTGAGGTGCTTGGGGTTCACTAGGTGCTATGGCCACTTGGCTGGCATTAACCTCGTGCAGGATATCCAGATGTCTCCTCTCACACTGTTTGCACTTGTCTTTCAGGTTGCACCTGGCAGCCTGATGTTCAGGACCACAGCGCCAGCATCGATGGTTTGCTTTAATCCACTCTGTCTTCTGATCTACTGACAGGAATTTGAAGTTGCTGCACTGGTTTAAATAATGATGTTCCATATTGCAGAAGGGACAGTATTTATTTGGTTTGTCCTGGGTGATCTCTCTCACATCTGGAGTCCTATCTGATTTCACCTTTGACTGAGTGGACTGGCTGCCGAGTAGAATCGTCGTAGATCTTTGTGACTTGTAATCAGGACGTTGGTTCTTGGGTGGGACTTGTCTCTCTCTGGTGAAGGTACTGCTCTGCAGATCACCGCAAACTTGAACTTGTACTTCGTACTCAAGCCAGTCTGCCAGATCAAGCAGGGTTGGAACTGGAGTATGAACAGGGTTCACAAACCTATGAAAGTGTGCTCTTAGATCATGTGGCAACTTAACTAGGAGACGAGACACATGTGATGCACATCTCAATTCTGTCCATCCTTGGCTTCCCAATTGCTGCAGCATCCCTACTAGGGCTCGAACCTGAAGGGCAAAGGATTTGAACGCTTTAGTGTCCCCAGGTCGAATATTAGGTCCATCCATCAGATCAGAAATCCTCTTCAGTGCCAGTTGCTGCGGTTGGCCATACATCTCAGTGAGCGCTCTTATAGTGTCAGTAAATGGGGATGGACTGTTACTGTAGGAGTCGGCGATCTTTGCACTTGAGATGATCTGTGAGTATTTGAAACTTAAAGTGCTCTGGAGCATCATATGGGAATAGGTTGTCCAAGGCTAGTTTCAATCTGGCAAACTCATGTGGGTCCTCTGACTTGAAGTAGGGAATAGTCGGTTTGGGACCGTGGTAGGAATCTAGGGTTGAGGATTTACCATACGATGGGTTATGACGAGGAGAATGTTGGCGGTCAGGTGGGTATCTGCCTCCCCGTGGTCTCTCTCTGTCCCATCCATAGCGTGGTCCATAATAATAATCATGGTGATCTCTGTAATCAGAAGATTGCTCCTTCTCATCCCCATAGTAGCGGCTGTCATGGCGAGCGCTTGGATTACTTGGTCAGTTGGGCTTCATTGGTCCATACCCATCATCGTAATCTGGGTGACTTGACCGAAATGGAGAGATACCATAATAGCGGTGATGTCGGTCATCCTGGTGATAGGGCTCATTATAGTGATCGTAGTCATCCTCATAGTTGGGATCACACTTGGCATCAGAGCTGGATGCTGCTTTAAAATGTAGTCTTTTCCTATCACTGAACTTATCACAAGCTTTACAGTGTGATTTACACTCTCTCTGATGTGACGACTCTGGTTCCAGATGATCATCCAGATCTAAATCCACAGGTTTGGCTTGGGAGAAGGGAGATGAGCTTCGAGATGTTACTGGAGAAATGTCATCTTTGCTGATTAATCCCACTTCCTGCAAACATCATTTAAGATCCTCAATGGAGTCATGTCGGTGGCTTTGTGGAGGTGGAGGAACATCACTAATTACCGATGGGGCACTTACTGCCTGACGTGGGCCCATGTGGCCACAAAATGGCGTCGGCTTACTTGTAGGTGCTGGTGTAGTAGTTGTGTCCTCTTCTCTGCCCTGGGACTGTGACTGAGGCCATGATGTTTGTCCAGGAGATTGCTGGATTATGTCTGTGAGACGCTGGACCTCTCTGCGAAGTTGGTCACTTTCCTCTCTCATGCTTTGAATACATCTGAGCACTTCAGATGAAGATGCCTGCTCTTCCTGGGTAACGTGTCGCTTTGGGGCATAGCTGACCTCATAATTCTGGAGATATGATGGCATATGCCTCGATCTTTGTGGCCGGCTTACAACTCTTGCATTCCTCTCATGTGACCTGGACATGTTGACTCTAGTGGTTGCTTGCATCCAGCTCGAAGGACCAAAAATTGTGATAAAGACTGAATCTGGTTTGTTTTTGGATCAGCAATCACTTCAGGGTGTCGGATTAGGACAGCAATTATCCATGTTCAGTTGAGATAATGAGTGAGAGAACATCCAGATCCAGAATTGAGTCGAACTGGCCTTTAATTGGGCAATGATGTTTCTCCATACATACATGGGAATGAAGGTTTGTGTGTGTATGGTTTCTATAAAAACAAACAAATACAAATTATAAGCATCAGTTTGTAAATACTCCTCTCACAGACAACGAAACATGTCACCAAAGGGAATCAACACATACATAAAGTCTATAATAGAGCTAGGAGCCGATTAATACTTGACTGCGAAAATGTACATATTATTACACACAAATAATAATCAAACCTACTAACAGTAGTGTCTCACAATAACATATGAGAAAAACAAGGCATTTCAATTGAAAATGAGAGTAACGAGCAACGTAACATATCAATTATGTGGAACTGAGCTTAGCTATCTAATGCTAAATGGCTAACAGTTAGCTATCGAAAAGATGCATAAACTATACCAAATGACCATAATATTCAGCAATACAATGTGCGAATTCAACTCTTAGACATTTAAGAAACTAACTAAATCACCATCAGTATTACTTACTCTCAATAGACGCACACGAATGAGAAAATATAATAAACACGTCTGTGTCAATAGCCAAACTGCTCAATGCTCAGATCGGTATGAAATATACCGAAGCAGCCACCTAGTGGCGAAAATTAAGTACTGCATATATAAACACCACAATAAAGAAAGTAAACTAGAAGGCTGAAAACTAATAATTAACAGTCTTTTGTACAATGGTACTGTTCTTGACTGGTTTCGGTCATATCTCTCTGACAGGACTGAATATGTTGCCATTGGAAAAGCTAAGTCAAAGACTCATACAGTTACTTGTGGAGTTCCTCAGGGGTCAGTCCTTGGCCCTATTCTCTTCTCATTATACATCCTGCCTCTGGGACAAGTCATCAGCCGCCGTGGAATATCCTTCCATTGATATGCTCAAGACACTCAGTTTTATATAAAAATAGACTCATATCCATCTGCTTCTTCCTCTACATCATCTTCATCATCACTTTCCTTGATCACAGCCTGTCTGGAGGACATAAAGTCATAGATGAACAACAACTATCTTCAACTGAATAGTTCTAAAACTGAGGCAATGCTGATTAAGGGAACCACAGATTGTAGACTCCTTCAAAAAAGAACTGAAAACCTATTTGTTTTGTAATTTTTATGGCCATGTTTGATCTAATCTGATGTAGCACTTTGAGATTCTTGAATGTAAAGTGCCGTATAAATTAAATGTATGATTATTAATGTATTATTATATACATTAGTTAACATTAGATAACTCATTTACCTGAATCCTTTTTCACAAGA
This sequence comes from Kryptolebias marmoratus, assembly GCF_001649575.2. Lineage (NCBI taxonomy): Eukaryota > Metazoa > Chordata > Actinopteri > Cyprinodontiformes > Rivulidae > Kryptolebias > Kryptolebias marmoratus. The sequence goes on along the minus strand of NC_051446.1, from coordinate 4,858,077 downwards.
TATGAAGCATGGTTTCAATGAGCTGTAAGAGGAACCACAATTTTTTCTACATCTATATTTTCGCACAGCTGCTTTGTTTATGTTTAAAATATTTTCAAAGTTTAAACTTTATGTCTCTGCTAACTCTGCTGCAAACATTCACAGGACCGCTATGTTTTTTTTCATTTTATAATAAATACCTGTTTTCTTTCCTGAAATGCACAATGGAATGACGTTATGTCTTTTAAAATTGTCCAAATGACAAAGAGAAGCACAACACTGATGTGATGACGTGGAGTTTTCTTCTCTGCATGCACTGAGTTCTGGGGAGATGATAACTAGGGCAGCATATTCAGAGAGTGAATGTCACAGTGTGTGTTTTCACGTGGTTCAGAAATGCCAGCAAGAATAGATATTTAAAGCTTTTACTGTAAATAATGCAAAAAAAACAAAAGAATATAAACACCTGCAAACATTTGCTCAAAGTAAAGTATAAATTTCAGTTTGCAGGCGCTCCACATCAAAGCAGAGTGCTCCCTTCTGATAGCATAAAGCTGTGCTGCTTTCCTTTGTAGCATCTGGTTGCTTCTGCTGTGAGAGTGTCACAGCATGAGGCGGAAATGTTTTCAGATGTTTTACAAATTGAGATGTCTAGGAGAGAAATCGTGACAGCCAATCCAGGAGGGATGTATGGGTAAAAAAGCAGGGAGGGGGGACAAAGTTTGGCATGAAGGACAGTCCTCAGAGGAACCATCATAATCTCTTTTTCTGCCTCTCTAAAAATGCTTCTATAAATATACGATGGAAGCAGGAGGGAGGACGGGGGAAAAGTCAAACATCTTTTTGCTCTTAAAGTCACAGGATGAGAATGTCTGCAGCCAATCATCAGGAGTGAAGAATTTCTTCTTCCATGCAGCAGCTGCTGTTTCTTACCTTTGTTATCACCCACTACCAAAAGAGAAGCAATAGTGTCTGTTCCAGTGTCTGTCTGTGGGCATGTATTTGTTTGTCTTTCAGTTAGCAAAATGGTTCATGACTCACTGAAAAGAATTTAAGGAAACTTTCAGAAAGTCATCATTAGAGGTACATCTAAAACTGATTTACCTTTGGACTCAAGATGGCTGCCACAGATAACTACACTTAAAAAACACAAAAACTGCTATAACTAAGCCAATTTTTCAGATATTTAGCTAAGATTTTGTGCTTCAAGCAGGACACATTTCATCTTAAGGTATTAACTTTGAAATTGACAATGGAGTGGCGATCTGTATACACCACCCCTCGCCCAATGACCGCTGGAGGTAGGCACCTGCTTCCCAGGACCCTGCACAGAATAGTGGGTAAAGAAAATGAATGGATAGATGGAAAGCAAGAGACAATCCTGTTCGTCTGTTAACAAAACATCTCATAAACCACTAGACAGATTGCAGGGAAGCTCACAGAAAGTAATGATTGGCTGTACATCTACAACTCATGACCTTTTAGACTCAACTAATTGACAAGGGCCAACACAAAATTGGCTATGCCGCAATCAGTTTTACAAATATTAACTTAAGATTTGGTGTGGTAGTAGCTGACAGTTATCCACATCACATACTCCAAGTGCTATCAGATCACACATGATATCGCAGTATCACTTTAAGTCATGCAAGATGTTATTTTCAAGGTTTGCCCAAAATGGCAATAACTCCAGGACAGAGGACGGGGGGAATCAAACATGTTTTTGCTCTGAATGTCGCAGGATGAAAATGTCTGTAGCCAGTCATCAGGGAGTGGGACGTAGGGGAATAAATTCATGTTCTGTGTAGCAGCTGCAGTTTCTTATCTTTTGATTATGGACTGAGATGTGCAGCACCTGGACATCCAAGCTGCTGCTGCTGCAGCTGATGTTCAGCCTGCACAAGAATCCAAACCGTTCATTTCCCTCGCATCATTTTCAGGAATCAATTAGAGCTGGAGCCAGCTCCGTACCGTGTGTTAACAGGATTAGTTGGTCACTCGTTTGGCTGCATTCAGCTCCGCCTGTTCTCGAGGCTTTACATGCTGAAACAGGCTTACTTTACACACTGTCAATATGAAGCAGTTACATCAGATGGTGAGTGAAGATGGTGAGCATTCAGCCTCCTCAACTCCTCACTGCCATAAGCTGAAAATCTTTCTATTAAAAAAGACAAGTATTTACAGCAACTTCAGGATCAAAGCTCTACCTGCTCCACAGCAGCATGAATTTTCTTTATTATGATAAACTCTGAGTGGGAAAGGATTAAGGGATTACAGCATGCTGACATGTGTCTCCAAGAAAGTGGGGGTCAAAAGTTCAGCGCAGCCCAGGAGTATCAGAATGGTGGGGTTCTTTCCAACATGGAGGCTGTGAAGCTGTGCCAGAGAGACTGAGCTGCCCAACAGGCTGCCAGAGGAAAAAGAGAGCAAGAGGAGAGAGAGGAGCACACTGCTGCTGGTCGATAGCACTGAGAGCAATATAGACCAGCCTGACCGTTCCTGCACACACACATTGATCTGAACACACTCCCTCTGGGATTGATTCCTGTATTTGTTTAAAGGACCTGACCTTGAACCAGACTTTTGAATATCTGAGGAGATTTTAGTGAGATCCCCATACTGCCGGGCTTTAAAATGAGGGTGCTACTTTCTTGACCCTCCACCTCTGTGCATGCTCGAATAGAAGGGATTGAGGCTCTGTCTACATAGGATGTTTTTTGTAAATACACAAAGCATTTTTATGTTTTCAACCCTGCGCCCATATGGAACAGTGTTCTAGGAGCCTCTAAGTGGTATTTTTCAAAACTGGGATCCAGAGTAAAACTCTTAAATGCCACCTTTCCATTTTTATGTGTACAGCCTAAACACAACTTTTTGAAAATTATGTTGTCATAGGTGTCCTTCTAACCTGACCTATGATCACAATTGTGACAGATGCATGAATAATAACAACAATAACAGATTATATGCTTGGATTTGGGCTGCAAATACGGGTTTCTCAACCTTTGTATAATGTATTACTTCAGTAAACAGATAAGGCTGATGACCAGTAACATTATTTTAAATAGAGAAGAACAAAAAGTCCTTATTATTACACCAAATGGTAGAAGGCCAAAAAGGTTTATCAACAACAGTAAAGCAAAAGTTGCCAAAAAACTAAAATGCATACTATTGAAGTATACATTTAAAAATGTGGAAAGTGGTAAAAGTTTTAAAAGACCAAGACTTGTGTAATAAGAATTTAGGTCTCCGGCATACTCCATAAGAAGTCAAGAAGTCGGTTCGCGGTCACATGGTTGCGAGCTGTTTGTTTTTGCCCACACCTTTCGTAGTCCATGAGACTCTTGGATCAGAACTCCCAGGACAGCTCCTCCCTCCCTCTACAGCATTAAAACAGGTTTCTTCCCACTGGCTTCTCAACTCTCCTGTCCTTGTACAGATTTTTGCTTCCCTCACCCTAACCAGACATGTTTATTAAATCAACTGAGACAGTCACAGCGATGAAGAGCCACCTGTGTCTCCATGCGTCTTCTTAAGTTCACAGGTTTATAAGTTTTGCTAGAACAGTTGTGAAGACAGCTGTATTTTCTAACAGCCTCGGCCAGCTGCTTATTAGCGGAGAAGTAGAAACAAAATGACTTCATTAAAGCTCACCGGATTTTCCACACAAACACGCTCACAACTTCTGACCAATCAAACCCCGTGTGAAAAAGTTCGTCCAGGGCCTTGTGTCGCGATGCAGCGGACGAGGCTGCTAAGTGAACAAAGATGATGCAATTTTCATCATGCAACCATGTGAATGACAGTTGATTTTGTGACTTCTCATGGAGTATGGAAAGACCTTTAGCCTGATATGTTCTTAACATCATAAGGAAAACCTCAACTCCAAACGTTACTCAGTGGATACTGACCTGATACCGACCTATACAATATGTCAATATGTCCATGTATATGGACTGACACAATTCTCAGTCAACACACCCACACACAACTAAAATCTTTTCTTTTAGTTAAATTAGGTCACTTTAAAGGGGGTGAATATTTATGCAATCACTTATTTTATACTACATATTTTTATTTAATCGCTATTACTTTGTAGAGAATTGACAATGGACCAGCTGAGTATAGACAGAAATGACCGGGTTTTAAAGTGCTGAGGATAATCAGGTGAGACAGGTGACATGATTACCAGACTTTGACAGGTGTAAGTGGGCGTGGCAGGAATGCAGAGAGAGAAAGAGAGAGACTGAGGAGGAATGAGAAAGTGAAAAACACGAAAACAGAAACTAAACACAACCCAATAAACTAAATCGGAAATTAAACAAAACACCGGAAAAACTAAAATCACCACAGCAATAAAAGTATGAAACATCCAGGGAGTTAATACTTTTTATAGATACTGTTTATACAGTCTGTGATTCATATATATCCAGTTTGTGGTTCGTATATTTAAAGTCTGTGGTTCCTACTTAGCATGCAAGCTTTATGCTCATGCTCCACATCTTGTTTCTTGTTTTTGGTGTATTTTTGTAACAGCATAACAGGACAACATAAAGGCCTGGCATAGTTATTATTTTGGGGTATTTTTGAGTATATTCCTGTGTTTTTCTTTGAATGAAGACATTTCCAGAAAGGATATTTTGTTTATGAGAATATTTTTAGAAACAAACTTTAAAAAGATTGTTTTGGAAAACAATGTCTCCAACTTGTCCCAGATAGACAACATTTTAAAAAACAGCTTTTTCAATAGAAATACACAGAATCTAACTGAACAGGACTTAGTTTGGTTATGTGTTGTTGTGTTTTAGTAAATCTGAATTTAGTTTATCAGATTAAAAGAAATTGTAGTAAATGGCTGTTACTTTGGTTCCACCTGTAGTGAACTGAACTGAATGTAACTAAAGTGCATGTAACTGATCTTAAGTTGAGCTACTTTTTTAGTACAGTGTTCAAAGAAGTTTTTTTTTTTTTTATTGTGAATTGGTGACATTTAAAGGAACTGAATGAGTCTGAACAGACAGCATTATTCAAAGGTGTTTTTGGACCAAACAGTTCTAAAAATTCTCTGAGTGTTATATGGACTGTTGGTCCCTCTATGGAACAGGTATAAGGACCTTAACATTTGCTGTAATACAGTGGTGTCCAATTCTGGTCCTGGAAGGCCACTATCAAAATATGAACATTTTGGTCCTCAAAAGAGTGCCCCTTATCCTTGAGGTGTAGGTGGACAGATGAGTCCTGTCCAGAAGATGTGGCTCTCCTGTGTTGAGCCATGCATCTGTGGAGAGGTTGTTTGGTCTCTCCAATAAAGAGGTCTGAACATTCTTCGCTGCACTGAACTGCATACACAACTCCGCTCAGTTTGGGTTTGGGTGTTTTGTTTTTAGGGTGGGCCAGCATCTGTCTGAGAGTCCTGTTGGGTTTGACTCCTTTTAGGACCAAAATGTTCATATTTTGGACCGAGAAGACAGATGGTTCGAGAGAGGGGTAAATGAAGCCATCTATGTCAAAAGAGACAAACCAACATTAAACAGAGGAGGAGGTCTCAGATTTCAGCTTTCAAAAACATATAATGGAGCTTTAGGCCTGATCCACAGTCAGTTTCACTCCAATCAACACCTGCACTCATGTGACCAGAGTGGCCAGACAAACAAGGACCCTAACGAGCCTCTATTGTTAGGAGAGCAAGAACACATTGCAAGCAATCCAGCTTACATCACATCTCAGCTTTAAAAGCTCACCTCCACACTCTCTATTTCTTAATTGAGAAAGCTCCTCGGATGAGAACCGAAACATTTTCAACTACAGAAGAGAAGTCCAGTTGTTTTTGTTTTTCACCTTTTTTGAATCTGAACACCTAGTTGGACTTAAACGTAGGATTTCTCCTGAATATTAAGATAACAAATAGAACTTGAGTGAACATCCTAGAACCGACAGGCCCTTACAAACAGTCGAAGTGTTTTTGCTGTTGTTTTTCAACTATTGTTTTGTGTACAGATGATGTATAATCACTTGTTAAGCCCATGACATACAGTATATAAGCAAGCTGTTTAGGGGAACACTTTAGTTTTTGGACCAAACCTTTTTAAAATGTTGTCACTTTTTGTACAGGTTTCGTCTAACACAAATACAGTATATGTGTTAATATATCATGAAGTTGATAAGCCATCTTACAATTTTCCACAACCCAGAAAAGATAAGCAATACATGTTTTGTTTGATAGTTTGTTTTTTTTAATCATCAGATGACTGCATTTGTGAGAAATTTTCAAAAAATTCAAGCAGATTTTCAAGTTGCAAATGGAAAGAATTTAAAGAAACAGTAGAAATTTGATTTTTCCTGTTGACATGTTATATTATGAGGGCACAGCTGAGTACAGGTTTCTTCGGAATACATGTGTTAATATTATCATGTCGATGAGCCAACATCATTGTTCAGAGGGCTAAACAAGAGTATTTTCTTCTTTTATTGTTCGCTGAACACTGCAGTTACAGAGACTCTGCTAAATCCTAAAGAAGTTAGATGTGTATTTAGTCATTTTTCATACAATACTTCAACAGTCATGTCCACCAACCACACAATGCCCCACAGCTCATAAAATGTGTCCAAATGTTTGCTAAATCTGTTTGTACACTCAATTGCACAATAGCTTTTCCCCAGTATCTCTTTGTTTTTGTTTTTTCAAACTCTTTGAGGCAGGAGAGTGTTGACACCTTCTCAGTAAGGAAAGTAACTATTAGCTGTCCAAACATTTGATAGAAGTCACTTATTTGCATTTTTTGGCCAGAGAAGATCAATACCAAAAAAGAGCCAAAAGGACAATAAAAAGCACTCAATATAGGAATACCAAACTACCTTTCTTCTCTCAATTCCTGTTTTTTTTTTTTTTTTTAAATGTCACTATTCCAACCGGCCTGCAATTTTGTCTGCTTGGGACTTGCAAACTTGAAACAAAAGACACTAATTTTTATTTTAGTTCAGTGATTTATTTTAGAGAAAGAAAGATATACAATTATGTGGTGCAGCGATCGGGCCACTGTCTTGGGACTGAAAGGTCACAGGTTCAAATTACCACTATGCCCATATGTTGCAGTGTCATTGAGACACCTAAATTCTAACTGCTCCCTGGCCAGCTTAAATAGCTGTCCACTGCTCCACTTGTGTGTATGTTAGATGTGTGATAGGTCAAATGCATGGAACAAATTTCATTGTTGTATGGGGACATACAATAATGACAACACATAACAATGATCACATTTACACCCCACCTTGGCTCAGTTGATGGCGGCTTTGCTTGATTCATTTGCAGTCTGTACGAGGCAAAGTGAACGTGTCCTGCTCACACTGCAGCTGGGAGGGACGTTGCACAAATTTTTACTGATTTATAGCTATTTTTGAGTTTCTAAGGTTGCTTAGCTATGGTGGCCATCTTGAATTGGAATGGCTCTAAAAGTTAAGCAGTTGTTGATACAGATTCAATGATTACTTTCTGAGAGTTTCATTAAAATCTCTTCACTGGTTCATGAGATACTTTTCTAACAGACAAACAAATTTACATAAACACAGGCAATTACTTGATCTACCACCTTGCATGACAGTGGATGATACCAAAAGAACCTCAGCAGAGATCCATGTTTCAGCTGTACTGTTGATATACATCATGGCAGCATCAAGGAATTATGAATAGCAGCAATGATCCGCTACCAGTTTTCATTTCCTCTAAACACTGGTATGAAATAAACTGTGCAGAAGTCACAGATGTGCCTAAAGTATCTTCATGGATATGATGAGAAAATTAACTTATATCATCTTTTGACAGTTCTTCATCTATTCCATCTTTTGTTTAATCATTTTTTAAAAACTTGTTTCTCTGATTGTTCTCGAGTGAAAATTTTAATTTGCTTCTGAGGCCAAAAATTTTCTTAAAATTCATTACTCATATTACACTTGCAGGTTGCTCCTGTAACTGTGTGATCATAGATAAAATAATTTGCTGGTAATCATCTGTGTTAATGAGTGCTTTTTGTACATCTCATTTTGTATTAGTGCCCCAAAGAGGCAAATAAAACTGAACTCAGCAGTATTAAAAAAGTGAAACAAATACTGAACAGAGATTTGACTATGTTGTACTGAGAGTCCAGTAGCATCAGTTTGGACTAAATAAACACATCCCAGTTGTAGGAAGTATCCCTCCTGCTAAGCTTTCGATTTTGTTGCCTCACAACCAGGAATTTAATTGGATTTTTTATTTGATTAAAAGCAACAATTCTAGAAAAATGTATCAGGTTATATGGGACAAAGAAAGCTTGTTTTAAAGGTGAACTCAAATCAAATCTAAAAAAAAATACATTTCACATGTATATTAAACTAATCAACTGTGGTGATTCTGGAGGTTTAGTATTTTTGGTACTTCCTGGTGGGCCGTTTTGACGGCTGATTGGCAGCTCCTCGTCACTCCCTCTACACCTGTGGCAGATCAGGCTCATCAGAAGGCAGCTGGTACTTAAGGCTGTGGTGGGAACCAGACCAGCGCTGGAGCATTGTTTTGCCTCTGTGGTAATGCGCTAAGCCTCTTGTGAATTACGAGCTTTT